>NC_037688.1:60051334-60064602 GCF_003255815.1 Theropithecus gelada
CTTTCCTTTTTTTTTTCTCTTTTTTTTTTTTTTTTTTTTTTTTTTTTTTTTTTTTTTTTTTTTTTTTTTTTAAGATGGAGTCTCCCTCTGTCGCCCAGGCTGGAGTGCAGTGGCCAGATCTCAGCTCACTGCAAGCACCGCCTCTCGGGTTTATGCCATTCTCCTGCCTCAGCCTCCCGAGTAGCTGGGACTACATTAGCTGGGACTACAGGCGCCCGCCACCTCGCCTGGCTAGTTTTTTGTATTTTTTAGTAGAGACGGGGTTTCACCATGTTAGCCAGGATGGTCTTGATCTCCTGACCTCGTGATCTGCCCGTCTCGGCCTCCCAAAGTGCTGGGATTACAGGCTTGAGCCACCGCGCCTGGCCCTTTTTCTTTCTTTCTTTCCTTCTTTCCTTCCTTCCTTCCTTCCTTCCTTCCTTCCTTCCTTCCTTCCTTCCTTCCTTCCTTCCTTCCTTCCTTCCTTCTTTCCCTCCCTCCCTCCCTTCCTTCCTTCTTTCTTTTCTCTTCCCTTTCTTTCTTTCTCTCTCTCCTTCCTTCCTTCCTCCCTCCCTCTCTCTCTCTCTTCTCTCTTTCTTTCTTTCTTTCTTTCTTTCTTTCTTTCTTTCTTTCTTTCTTTCTTTCTTTCTTTCTTTCTTTCTTTCTTTCTTTCTTTCTTTCTTTCTTTCTTTCTTTCTTTCACAGAGTCTCACTCTATCACCAGGCTGGAGTGTAGTGGCATGATCTCAGCTCATTGCAACTACAATCTCCTGGGCTCTAGTGATCCTCCCACTTCAGCTTCCTGAGTAGCTGGGATTACAAGAGCATGCCAGCATACCTGGATAACTTTTTTGTATTTTTTGTAGAGATGGGGGTCTCACTATGTTGCCCACGCTGGTCTCAAACTTTGGGGCTCAAGTGATCCACCCTCCTTGGCCTCTCAAAGTTCGGGGATTACAGATGTGATCCACTGTGCCCTGCAGAGTTTTCAACTATTAAAATTTCTGAGACAAAGCATGATGACATTATTTATGTTTATTGATGGTTCTCAATTTAGTGGGATATAAACATGCACCAGTTTTAGTTTGGCTTTCAACTGTGTTATATCAAATCCTTTGTTTATTTAATGACAGTTTAGGCAGATTTCATAACTTCCCAGTCACTTTTGGTTATTAAAACTTCCAGTTTGTCTAACATTTCAAATTGCATGTTGAATTCAAATCACTATCCCTGCTCCTTCCTCCTTTAGATACTAGCACCTTCTGTATGTATGTTTCTGCAGAGAGCAGGAAAAAAGAAAAGGCCAACATGCCACTTCACTTAGACAGGCAAGACTGTAAACCTTTCTTGTTTGCTGCCACTGCTTCTCTGGCTGACATCAATGGCCAGGCACTCTGTGTAGCATGGATCTGCATGCTGACTGTCTTGCGGAGTCACATGTATTGGTTATTGGAGGGTCCTATGGTACCTTCCCACTGCAACTTCCTTTCCTGGTGTGGAATCTCTGACTCTGGTCTAGTCTTTTCCATCCTGCCTGGCTCCTTCCACTGAAAACGTACAGCCCCATGTTGCTGAGACTGTAGTTGACCCATACAGTACCCTGTGAACATTTATTATAGACCCTCCCCGCTCTGGATAGACTCAGTTCTGAACCAAGGTGCATGGTTTGGTGAGCGGAGTGTGGGCTAACTCAGCCCCTACTCTACCCCTCGGCCAGGCAGCCTCGTATAGGGCAACATCTTCACAAACATTGTGCAGCCGGGTTAGGGTTTTCTTGGTTAATGGGCTGCTCTCTCAGGTGAGATATGAACACAATGGCGGCAGCTCAGCTACCCACTGCCAGATCCAGTCCACACACAGAGCTTCACCATTCCAAGCAGGCTGCTCCACTCCCATGCCTCCTCTTAGGTCTGTGTTCCCTCCAAGTCCCTTGCTATGTGGGCACATGAGCAGCCATGCTGCTTAAGCAAGTGTCCAATCCAGCGCCCAATCATTATGAATGAGTCTTCTTGGAGCCACAGGTACCTCACTCAGGAACTAAAAGTATTGGGAGGAAGGAGAGAACTTGTATAAGAAAGCTAACTTATTGTTTGTCTTAGCAAATGGATCTTGTGTAGAAATGCATAAATCAAGAACTAATGGTCAACATGTTATTTAGAGGTAAGAAGGAATGAAGGAAACACAAGAACTAAAACAGAAACAGTTGATGGCACTTGCTACTTTTATTTCCCCCATTTCACAGGTAAGTAAATTAATGCTCAGAGGGTAGGCAACTTTCATGGTCTCACAATCAGTAAACAACAGGATCCACATAAGCCCCCAGGTCCACCTGCTCCAAAAGCCCCTGCTATATCCTGTATTCTCTGTGGTCTTTCATTAACTTAGTAAACACCTATTTGTTCCTACGTTGAAAAAGTGTGCTGTGGCAGGGTTATGAGATGGGAGAAAATTAAAACAACCTGTGGTTTTCTACACTTCTGTTTAAGCTCAGAAACATTGTTTTCATTGGGCGATGCCTCCATATGTCAAAGAAATTTTAAATTATTAAAAACATAATTCTCCTAAAATACATAGTGAGCTCATGTCAAGTTTTGTTCAATTCAGCAATGAGGAAGCCAGCAGAATGACAAAACTAGTTCCAAGGGGATGTTCTATTTTTTTCAGTGAAAAAAATTTTGAAATAAGATCACTAAATTAATATAAAACTGATTAATATTCAGGAGAGGAGAGAATAAATCCACAACACTTGGGGTTGTCTCCTCTAATGAATGAAAATCACATGCACATCTACTGAACAAAAAATTATGCACATTTTCTCAGTTTTCTACAAGTAAATATCTAACCATGTAGCAACCAGGCCTGAATCTGTACTAAAAGCTAAGTCAATCAAAGTTGCATTTCCCTAGAGGGTCAGATGACCCTTTGGGTAAGCTTGTTTCACTGTGCTCTATGTGAACAGTAAAAGAACACAGTCATCTTTTTGCCTAATTTCTTGTTTTTTTTTTTTTTTTTTTCTTGACACACACTAGTTATCCATACATATAACCTATACTGGTCACCCAACCTTGGAATGAAGGTCACTTGCCTTTATTCTAATCCAGAAGATAAAATTTCAGAGAATGAAACAACTGAAAGTATTTTCAAGGCATCTACTTCCTAAGATAGGTGGAATCCCACAGTCAGGCAGAAGATTGGGTTTGAGGAAGAAAGAAGAGGAGTGAGTTTCTTTTCAACAATGATGATAAGACTAGGAATGAGATTTAAAATATTTAACAACCAGTGGGACACAAGACCAGACAATCAGAATGAATGGTTTTGTAGGGCCAGAGCAAGGTCACAATGACATCTGTGGGGCTGGGTCTTCACCCTTTACCTAATGGATCTGAGAGGCCCCAGTAAGGCCTAGGGTGGGTGCAGTGGTGGTGGGGAGTTCGTGGAAGACTTGGGCCAGATGTTGTTTATCAAGACATAGGAAAGTATTTTAACATTTTAACAACCAGTATGGTGCTATGGACACATTGCGCCATGACTATTAGTCATGTTCATACTCCGACCTCTACCACCTGCCCAATCCTGACTCAACCCTCAAACACAGTCAGGGTCACTCACACCCATCCTGCCTTAAGACGCCAGCCCACTTCTCTCTTCCATCTGGCTCTCAGGCTTTAGTGGCAAGGAGGAAGAATACAGAAAAAGGAACTGGGAGAAGGTCAGGAGTAGGGAAGAGAGTAAGAGAACTCCAGCACATTCTGAACCCATGTCTAAGGGAGGATGTAGCATTAAATCTAGGACTGCAGGTGCAGAAGTGATGACTGGGTACTGTTTCTAAGTTTTAGGGGTAGAGCAGTACCCCAACAGACAAGAATCTCTGTCCTTACAGATTCTATATTCTACTTGGGGGAAGACAGGAGATACGAAAAGTATGAGCTAACATGTACAAAAGCACCTAGCACAGGGCTTGGCACACAGAGAATACTTAATAAATGTTATGTCTCTTCCTCACCTCCATCCTCAACCACATCTTTGCAGCTTCCCTGAAGGTTTCCAAACACATAAATAAAGCTGGAACCCCATCTGGCTGAAAAAGTCAACCATCTGGAGATTTGGAAATATGGGAGAACTTCTAATGACTGGCTAATTTTTCCCCCCAGTTTTCCAGCCAGATGTTTGATGTCATCCTGGTCCATCTGTAGCAGAAATATCAGTTATTGTACCTCTTCGTCATAACTTTAAGTTCCCTGTTTTAAAATCCTAAATAAGTAGTCTTTCTTTTCTTAGTATTTTTTAAATGAATTGAAAAAGTGATTATTGACTAATAAAATTCAGGAATAAAATATAAAAACATCAGAAATTTATATTAAAAGTGTCATTTAGGTAATTTACAAGGCTGAAAACTGGCAGCCCAGGGGCCAAATTCAGCTACAAGGTAAATTTGGTTTGGCTAGTATCGTATTCTTAAGAAGTTCAAAGAGTTGCCTGCATTTTAAAAATCAAGAGATTTTACATCTGGCTTTTCTTTACTTGGAATATTGGGCCACACTTGGTGTCCATTTCTCCAAGGTAAATGTCAACTCAAGCCAAGTAGTAGTCATCCTTCAGATGGGGCTTGTGCTTTCCAGTTTGCCACAGTCCTCACCACTCCCTATTGCCCCATACTGAGACCAAGTTTCAGTAACCATACATCTTCTCAAATCTACTGTTACCCACCTACAACCTGCTTAGAATTGAGCTAAAAGGATTGGGAAATGCTTGTTTCATACTTTACATTAGCTGCCTCATCTACACAAACATTTGGATTTGTTACTCCCTAATCTTATCTGAAGTTCTCATTTTAGAATTGGGTAAACTAAGGTCCAAAGAGGGAAAATAACATTCACAATTCACATAACTGTTAGTGATGGAAATGGGATGAACACTTAGGGTTCCTCACTACTAGTCTGGTGGTCTTTCTGCTATCTGAATACATCGCTTTGATTGTCTCCAGGACTTCACGAGGTTTTCCTAATGAGGCAGTCACATATTGAACATGTTCTCATTCAAATTCACAGGCCACTATTGAAAACATGCAGCAGGTTAGGGCTCTACTTTGTGAATGCCTCCCGTGCTTTCCAGATAATCAGTCAGGTGTTCGTGTTGGTTTCCCAGTGTAGGTGTCTCTACACAGGTCAACTGTCTCTCCATGCAAAGCATGTCCTTTGCTGCCTCTGAGTTTGTGTGTGTCTGGTGGCTCCTGCGTCCCTGCTGATGCTGCACAGGCACACTGAGTGTTCTGAAATCTGAAACTTCTGAATGGAAAAACCCATGTGCCTGGGCATTTTCACAAGCTGATGTTTGTACCAGTAGCAGGCTACCCACCAAAGCATGAATTAATGTTTTCTAGCAAATACTCAGAAAGGCAGCATGACTAAGGTTAAGTATTGCCTGCTGAGTTTAGGTGTGTGACCTTGGGCAAGTTATGTAAATTCCCCAGGGCTCAGTTTCCTCATCTGTAAAATGAGGGTAATAATAGTATCTGCACCACTGAGCTTCTTTGAAGATGAAAGAGTTAATTTTTCAAAATTCTTAGAACAGTGTGAGCACATATTAAGTGCTAAACGCAACGGATATTCTGGTAGGTTAGCTTATCTTTTCTTAGGTATTTTTTGAGGGTTGAAAAAGTGATTATTGACTACTAAAGAGTAATTCAGGAGTCAAATATTAAAATATCAGAAATTTGGATTAAAAATGCCATTTAGGTAATTTACAAGGCTCAAAACTGGCAGCCCATGGGCCGAATTCAGCTACAAAGTAAACTTGGTTTGGCTGATCATGTCACTCAAGAAGGAGAAGGATATAACCTACCTACAGAAATGAAAACTGGAAACATCCTTCTCCTCCTTGAGTGACGTGATCATCCTTATAACACATAGTCATCCTCAGGCCCAGTGCAAATATCAATACATGTTGGTTTTAACATCATAATTGCTTGGAGCACCTTTAGAAAACTCAGATTTTCGTGGTATACCTCAGACCTATGGAAGCACAGAATCTAGTTATGGAGCCCCTGATAATCTAATTTTTTAAAGTTCCTCATGAGAATCTGATGACCAGCCAAGTTGGGAAACAATTGATGTAGTTTGCTTAAACTTGAATATCTTTGGTGTTGGAAGACCCATCACCTCCCAAAGCTTCCCATTCCACATTGGATAGTTATTTATATTGAGGTAAAACCTATTTTCCTCTAGCTCCTACTTCTATCTCTTTGAGGCCACACAGAACATTTCAAATCTCTCTTTCATATGACAGCCCTTCAGATATTTGCAGACAGCTGTCATGTTCTCCTTGGCATTCTCTTCTTTTGGATAAAATAATCACATTGTCTCATGGCTCTTTAAAAAAGTACAGAAGAACGAACTTTTCTAATTTGACCTCTAAGAAAATGGAGCTACAAAAACCTCCCAGTTTTCCCTTGACACTTAAAGGACCAGAAAATGAGGATGTTGAGGCTCAGGGGTAGGTAAGAAATACTGAATGGGAAAGGACTGTCCATCTTCATTCTACTAGAGGACGGAAATGCCTGGAATGGATGCTACCAACTGCATGTGTCTTCCCATGCAGAAATCAGAGGCTTCTGCAAATTCCTCAAACACTTGATGTGTTTAGTACATTGCAACAAATCTTGTCTTCAAATTTCAGCCAGGACCCATCTAGGTGCTAATTACATGGGTGCAGCCATAGGTAATATTTTATTGTGATTCACTGTGATTTGTGCATCTTACTGTATTTAATACTTCAAAAAAGTGAACAACAACAACAAAAGTCAGGCCAAGTTGTATGGGGACTGCAACACAGTTTCTCGATAGAATTCACCTGCCCAAGGATATGTCTTCAACTCATCCAATTTCTTCTTGATTCAGTTTCTCACTTCTCCCACTAAGCCTACAGAATGCCTGGGTGGGGTTTTAATTCCTTGTACAAACTGTGGGTGTAGGACATGATGTTGGAAAAAAGAGAAACCATCAGTTGAGAAATTCTTAGCAAGGGTTCAGAAATTTTAGGTCCTACCTCTGCTCTTATAGATATATTTTTTTCATAGATCATAATGAGCGAAGTCAAACTTCATTTTCAATTGTGCATTTTCAGGTTTGATTCCCAGAGGCAGAAGAATTGGAAATTGCTAAAGCACAGTACCCATATGTGCCATTTTTGGCTTGGAGGAACCTTAGAATTTTTATGCCATCTCTAGAACCGTGTAGATATTGCAACATCCACCAAATCAGTTTTACAAAAGATAATTCAGTTCCTTATAGTCGATATAAGAAAGGGAAAATATGGAATTTCCCTGAGGTAAATGACTTCACCATACACAATCACAAATACTCACAAATATCTGACTTTTGTCATTGTTTAGGAAATAATTATCTAGAATTTCTGTCAATGCATTGAATACAGTATAAGCTTTAGACAGTGTTAATTCAAGACCACCTAATCCAAACGTATCATTTCCCAGATGAATAAACTGATAGTTGGAGAGGGTAAATGTCTTAGCCAAGGTCACAGCGATACTTTGCAGCATTACCCAGGTCTTCTGACTTCACATGATCCTTGCTGCATTAAAGGTAGCCCTTTCCTACATGGGCTTCCCACCAGTTGCAAATTTGTTTTAGAAACAGAATCAATTGTAGTAGCGCTACAGTCAGGAGAGCAGTTGTTCAAAGTGTCAGGACATGGGAAGAAGGCCAGATAATGATGCAATATTACACTGGCAAGTGATGTCATAGCATGATTTCCTAAGCGATTTACATAAACGCAAGTTCTCAAGAAGCCCTGACAAATGCCAGCCAGTGGAAATGCAGTGTGAAGAACCAATGGCAAGCAGGGGAGGGGACCATACAGGAAACCCAGACTTCCTTGCCCACGACGGTGACAAGCTTCACAGATTTCTCAGAAGCTTAAGAAAACCCCTACTGCCCCTCTAATCCAGTGACTTCCCTCAGGCATGTAGGCTCCAAAGAGCCTTGATTTTCTTCCTTATCTTTCTAGTTACTCCCAATGATATCCAAGCATTGCCTACTGGTGCTGAGAGTGACTTCTGGTGTGGCAAAAGCAAGTTTAATAGTGTGGTAGGCTACAAAAGGGCTTTACATTTTAAAATTGTTCTGTCTTCCTCATTATAATTTAGAACTACTCCCCTAATTTTCAGAACTAGAAGTGACGAACTGCTATTCTTGGAGAATCAGTCTTTTGTAAATGTCATGGAAATACCTTGTTTTGAATTTGGGAATGATTTAGGAATGAAGACAGGTGGATACAAAATACCAAGACTTCAGTTTTGTTGTGATGCAAACTAATAAAACATGTATCAATAAGGATTTTCTTTTCCTTAAAATGTGTGCATAGGGTGTGGGTGGGAGTAGGGGTTTACATATGTTACCCTGTTACTGATTGGCAGTGGAAGTTCATGACAATATCTAGTTACAGCAAACTCAGGAGAAACTGATAAGTCTATGTTGAGAAATAAGGAAATAGCTCAGAATGTGCCAGACCGGGTCAGGATCTCTCTCTCTCTGTGTCTCTCCCTCTCCCTCTCTCTGTCTCCTCACTTCCTTCATCTTGTCCCTTCTCCTCCCTTCCCTCCCCCTCCCTTCAAAATCCAATTTAAGCAGAGTTAAAGACCCCATCTCAAGCCAGAGATCCAAGCAATTGACAATATGCCTAGGGATTTTGGATTTGAAGACTTTTCTAAACTGCAGAAGCTGCCTAGAGTGTGACAAAATCTCATCTCATGAAGCTTATACTAAAAACAATCAACAAGACCCAACCCCTTTAGCCCACATGGCGTCAGTCTTGCTGTTAACAGAGTCTGGGCACCTGCACATTCTCAGCAATAATTTGAACTACTCTTCTCTCCTCATTACCACTTCCATCTCCTCCAAACACCCACCAAAATATCAGAACTGGATTATTCAGAGCCATTGAGACGAAATTGTAAATACCTTCTAGGCAGCACGTCCTCCACAGCCCCGAATGGGTCATTACTTCTTCATTCTTCCTGCTGGTTTCATTATCACTTGTAGATTTAGTCCTGCACACACCTCTGGAATATAACCAGTAGTCCGTGCCCACTGCAATGGTCATTAAACTAAAAGCTGCAAAGGCTCCCACAGTGGTGATCAACATCTGGATACCTCTGTCACACATCCTCATAATTCTTCATGGTACTCTGGACGGCTGGGGGTTGGAGGGGGAGAGTCAGTGCCGGAGGGGAAAATCACTCTGCAGCCGGGTAACCTAGCACAGGCTCTTCCAAAATTCAAGTCTCCTTTTGTCAGCATCCACAGGGACTTTGGGAAAGCTGGGATTTCCTGTCTGGAGCTCTCTCCAGTTCCCTGGGTCGCCTATGGCCCTCGGAAGGGTGCAGGCTCCTGGGGGTTGGTCCGCATCACTGCTGCCTTCTGAGGGTCCCTGGGTTCCTTTCATTCCTCAGGAGCTTGGTAAAGACGAGGGTCCGTGCAGGGCATGGCTCCGGAGCCTGGAGCTGCCAGCTCGGTTTGAGATGCGCCTGGTTTCTCACAGCCCCGGGAGACTCAAGGCAAAGAAACCCAGAGAGGTCTCTGTGTGAGTGTGTGTGTGTGCGTGCGTGCGTGTGTGTGCGAGCGCGTGTGCTGGGGGTGAGGGCGGATGGCAAAAAATAGCACTGCTGGGAGGCGAGCCGCTGAGAAGAGTGTTCACTGCTTCCACAGCCTCGCAGGAAAGCTCTCCGCCTGCTCCCGACACCCCCGCTCAAACTGGAGAAAAGACAGAGTCCTGGGGCGGGGGCCGGCTGGTTTCCCTGGGGGCGCCAAGGTCCGTGGTGCTGAAGGGACAGCTCCCCGCCTGTTGCCCCGCCTCCGCAGTCCTAACGCCTAGGCTTTAAGGTCCGTGATGCTGAAGGGACAGCTCCCTCCTGCAGCTGCACACCGCCGCCTGAGCTAGAAACCCGAGGTGCTAAGGGTCTCTCTTCCCTCACCCGCCCTCCCCTGTTCCTTCCCGGGTCAATCAGTCGGCTCGGCCCTGCCCAGTCAAGCCCACTCTCAGCGCAAAGTTTCGGGAGACGAGGACAGTCAGCGCCCCGGCTCCTGGGCGCTGCAGCACGACCCGGTTCCTCCGCTCTGGGAAGGGTTAAGGAAAGGGGAAGGGGAGCGAAGCCCGTAGCGCACTCTGGCGCTCTCTCAGCACCCACCCAACGCGGCATTCTTCAATCCTCCCTTCCACCCCATGAGCCAGGCAAGTTTGCCTTTTGCTGCGGGCACCACTGGAGCCCACTGGGGAAAAAGAAGATCCGTAAGACCGAGTCTTCTTAAAGGCACCGGCAGCTCTGGGGACGACTCTATGGCTCACTTAGGCGGGCAAAAAGTGTTGTCACTATCACATCTGTGTAGAGTCTGTCTCAATTTGGTTCCCCAGCAAACAAACCAATATGTCTACCCTCCTTTCTCTGGAGCTCTGGTTTACACCGGAGACAACCTGCTCAGATCAGACCCGGAACTGTTCATATATATATGATCACGTATTCCTAAAAGATGGAAGGAGCTAAAAGTATATAGACTCTGTAATGCACATATTAGGGACCCTGGGCAAAAGACTATAAGATTTTGGTCTTTGAATATGCCTTTTATACATTTTTAACACATCTACATTGAAGGGAGTGATGGATTCATGGTGGGAGAGTCACTGAAAATGTCAGATTTTGTTTAAAGGTCTCTGAGATATTCATTTGTTAACATTGTTATCTAAGTCAGACCATGAAGCAGGTGAAGTTAGGTCTGCTTTGCTTGTTAGTCCAAAGTGCGCATGGCATTGCACACCTGAAAGCTCTCTTCCTTGGAAATAGCCAGTATTGCAAAGGTCCAGCCTTTAACCAGCTTTTTATTACTATGTATTCTGGCATATGCATGGGCACACACCGAGTTGACTAGAAACAGCCCACAGAAATGCCCTTATTATTTTTTTCTTATGGCATACTGGGACTGATATCCAGAGGTCAGGAATTTAGAAATGAGGCTGCTTGGGTTGTTTCCACAGTTCCTGAGATGTGTCCACAACCAGCTGTCATGTTTGAATGTTATTTAGCTGGACAGTAATATAACGGGAGGTAATCGCAGACACACGTACTCCCCTGGTGCCATCTCTGGCTGCCTGGGAGCTTCTATTCAAGTGACTGAGTAGCAGCAATATATTGAAGGGTTCGCAAATGCAGCTCACAACTTCTTGGTGACTTTGCTACTCTTATTTTGGTGTTAAGATTGAAGACTTTATTCTTGATGTTAGATAAATACGCATGTGCATGAGGAAGTTTGAATATATAGCTGTGGAATGATTGTGTTTGAATGCTCACCTGTGCTGTGTTCAGTTTAGTTATAAATTCTGAATGCCTGTGAATTTGTCATAGAAGTAAAACAAGTATGTAAATGTATGTTTGTACCTGCAGGCAGTGTTAGGACGATGTGAACATATTTGCTGCAAATGCATGGCATTTTTGCTATGCATAGGTATGTGTAGGTAAAGTATAGATTTGAATACGTAGGTGTGTATACCTACGTGCATTTAGTTGCATATGCATGTGTAGTGGTTCACAAACACTGATTTATGGACAGGAGGTAGAAATACTGAAAGCTTGCCACATATTCCACAATGGAATGGATAAACTTGGGGCCAGGACTACAGCTGTCCTCCAGAAGAATGACAGAAGATAGTAGGGAGAGGACATACAAGGGCTCCTACAAGTTACTTAGTGTCATTTTCTTTCCTGAAATGAAAAATTTGCATCTTAAAAAATATCCTGCCTTGATTATTGTTACCTTTTTTTTTTTTTTTAAGGAAAAGCCAAATATAACATGGAGGTGAGGTTGGTATTTCTTGGGAGGGGTTAATTCAGTTAGCAAAAATTTCCCTCCCCACTCTCAGAAAGTTAAAGAAGATGAAATAATTAATAATGATCAAGGCAGTCATTTCAGGATCTGTTTGATTCTTCTCTTGCTCTGACAGAAGTGAGAAAGGTCTTCTTTCAAAGCAGGACCATGCTGATGAAAGATGAGTGAGCTTTGGGCTAAGGGACCGTATGCCCCAATCACTCCATTTACCAGACTCACAGTGGAACAACAGCATCTTCATCTCCACTCACTTAGCTCTTCAACAGAAACCCAGACAGGCAGAGTATGGTGCCCAGGGGCCTAGCAGAAGGATAGTTGGGGGAAAATTATCAGGAGCTCAGGTAGATGAAGGTAGCAATTATGCACCCAGTTTTGCCGAATAAGAGAAAGGGATACATGTGATAAAACTGGAGTTTTATCCGAAGCCTCTGACGTGGTGAGGCAGGCTCATTCTTTGGGATTGTTGTCCAGGGCCAACCTGATCACTGTGGGAAGTCCCAAACCTGCATGTGGAGCAAGTCAGAACAACTGAACGGAGTGGGAGTGTGGAGGCAGGGAGGCCACAGTTAGTTCCCTACCATGCCTCCCAACTTACTAGGGGGTGACCTCATCCTTTCATTCAATTGAATGTGTAGGTGTGTGGACCTGGATGCGTAAAACCTGCTTGTAAGGCTAGCGATCGTTCCTCATTTTCACCACTAGAGGGCTCTTTCAACAGATCAATGAGGGACTCAAAAGATTCAGCGCTCTCTCCAGGGCGAGTTGGAGCTAGACTCCTGTTTGCTAATAGCCCTCTCTGATCCCACGTATCTGGCAGAAGACTAGGAGACATTCAGACATCTTGCAACTGTTGTATGATTCTCTTATTAAGACTTTTGTTTTCTTCCATTGGGCTGTCAGCTAGTGAAGTAGTTGGCACGGTGTATCTATTTATGCTTTTCCCTGTCCATCTTCTCATACATCTGGAGGGATCAGTGACCCCTGTAAGAATGGTTGTGTCATTTAGGAAGGAGTACTGACAGCTGCTTCAATTCAGCAAATGCTTCTCGACTGCCTACTATGTGCAAGGCATTTCACTATGTGCTCAGCACCTTGGAGAATACAAAGATATGATTCTCATCCTCCAGGGAGCAGATTATGCAGTTGGGAATATTTTATTAGTGAGTTCACTTTGACTGTAAATGGCAAAAACTTACCAGAGCTAGCTTAAGAAAATGGAGAATTTGGTACAAGAATATGACGATGTTTCAAAGAACCATAGGGCAGAGGTTCAATCAGGCCTCGGCAGGGAGCGGGAACCAGCAAAAAAAAAAAAAAAAAAAAAAAAAAAAAAAAAAAAACATTTGAAAGTCACTTCTTTTTTCATCCCTCCCCTTTTTCTTATTTTTTGTTGAAAAA
>NC_037688.1:60064694-60067101 GCF_003255815.1 Theropithecus gelada
GGGGAGGGAAAAAAAAAAAAAAAAAAAAAAAAAAAAAAAAAAAAAAAGCCATCAGGAGTCTTGACAGTCACTTCATTTTGCATCTCTGCCTCTTTTCATATTTTTAGTTGAAAAATTGTTTTGCTTCATCTATTCTTTGATCCTCAAAATAGAAGCTAGATTTTGAGTTCTTATGTCATCTCTATTTAAGAAACCCACCCAGACTAAACTGGGAAGTTTTAGTCCTAATTCAAAATTTCCGGGAGAGACAACCTGATCAGCCTAGCTTCTGTTGCTTGCCACTTCCTGGTCCATGCAGCTGTGGCCAAGTTTTCAGGGTCATGTAGTATAAACGTAGCCAGCAGGATCAGCACCTGTGAGTTGTGGGAGGATAGTTCTTAGAAAAGGGGGAAATTCTGTGATACCTCAGAAGACTTTACTGTGAAAAGCCCATGTGATCTACTTGTGGCGCCACTCCAGTGATGTCCATGGGATCAGCAGTAAAATGTGACCACAAAGGAGAAGACAACATGGCAGGATATGGGGCTCAGAAGATACTGGACTCCAACTAAGCTGGGTGTCAGTGGTACCAAACCAGCTTTACCTTTTGTCGGAAGAGAATGGAGCATCATCAGAAGAGAAAACGTCTTCAGAGTTAAGGGCACCCACATGTGTGTAAGTCAAGGAGATGATGAAAACCAGGCACACATGGACTAAACAGTGTCATCCCCGCCATCTTGAATTCTCTCAATGTTCACACATAGCCTTGTTATGAGTTTTCTACTTTTAGATTCAACCTATAGAAAAAAGCATTAAAAACTAAATATGCTTACAAAACATTCACACATCATTATTTCAACTTCAGTCTTGTTAACCTTCTTTCAGTATCTGAAACCCTCTATGCTCTCTTTGAACTCAATTACGTGAAGTTATGTTTCTACTCTCCAGACAGTGATAGAAATTGGAGGTAGAAGGAGGGGAGGAATGGTAGGATGTAACATCCTAATATTATTATACAAAGAGAATAGCCAAAATATACTGTCTAGAGTTGATAAAAGGAGATCTAGAGTATCTAGTATGTCACTGAAAATTAAAGATAACCAATACAAAAAATAAAAATACTCTAATCTATATTTGGAGAAGAGAAGAAGAGACAATGGGGTAAAATGAACTAAACTAAAATAAAACGAGTAATGAGAATGAACAGGGTGGGACCAGAACAGTTGTTTTTTACTATAGCCACTTCTATCCTATCTGATTTTAAAAATCTTGTACATGTATATTTTGATGAAAGTTTAAAGTTAATTCAAAAATAAATAAAAACAATAAGCAGTGTGCCAACTGTCCATCTCCAACTACCTCCTGTTTTATTGATACAGAAATGCCAGGTGTTTCCTGTGACTCACCCATTGATTTCCTGCGCTGAGAATGCTCTTCCCTGAATATACTTTATATGTAAGAAACATTTATTTTAAAATAATTTTGAATTTACATACAAATTGCTGCCACCAGATATTGTCATGGTTCAATCCCTCACTTCATTCATACCTCAGCTCAAAAGTCACCTTCTTAGAGAATTCTTTAACTGCTCTATCTAAAAATAACACCCCATATTTCTCTCTATACTCTCACTCTGCTTTATTTTTCTTCATAGCATTTATCAATATCTGACATTATACTGTGTGTATGTATATATATGTTTTTGTGCTTATTGTCATCTTCCCAACTAAAGCCAAAGAAATCCATGAGAACAGGTGCTTTGTCTTGTTCGAATCTAAATTATCAGACCCTAGAATAGTGCTCAGGATACAGTAGGCATTTAATTAGTATTTGTTTAATCAACTAATTGCATAAGTAATTATTAAGATTTACACCTGTGACAGGCACTGATGAGTAAATAACAAGCAGGAAGGACGTTGCTCCTGATCACCTGAAACTCTTAGTCTCATGAAGACGACAGAGACAATTGGATGAATAAGAGCAATTGCAGGCCAGGTGCAATGGCTCATGCTTGTAATCTCAGCACTTTGGTAGGCTGAGGTGGGAGGATCACTTAAGGCCAGGAGTTTGAGACCAGCCTGGGCAACATAGTCAGACCTTGTCTCTCCAAAAAATTAAAATTAGCCAGGCATGGTAGTGGACACTTGTAATCCAAGCTACTCAGGAGACTGAGGCAAGAGAGTCCTTTGAGCCTGGGAGTTCAAGACTGCAGTGAGCCATGATGGTGCCACTGCACTCCAGCCTGTGCGATAGAGTGAGACCCTGTCTCAAAGAAGAAGAAGAGGAGGAGGAGGAGGTAGAAGAGAAGGAGGAGGTGGAGGAGGAGGAGGATGAGGATGAGAAGGAGGAGAAGGAAGAAGAAGAAGAAGAGGAAGAAGAAGAAGGAGGAGGAGGAGGAGAGGAAGGAAGGAAGAAGAAGAAGAAGAAG
>NC_037688.1:60067183-60207438 GCF_003255815.1 Theropithecus gelada
AAGAAGAAGAAGAAGAAGAAGAAGAAGAAGAAGGAGGAGGAGGAGGAGGAGGAGGAGGAGGAGGAGGAGGAGGAGGAGGAGGAGGAGGAGGAGGAGGAGGAGGAGGAGGATAAGTAGTCATTTCACTACTCTTTGTTGTTACACTACTCTTCAGATTCTCTTTACTGGGTTGGTGCATTTATACCCCTCTAGCCCTGACCTTTCTAACCCAGAGCTGCCCCCTCCTGGGACAACTGGGTCTCAGCTGATGAGAGCTGCCTCTCCCAAGGAATTAGAGCCCTTCTTCCTGCGGTCAGACACAAAGGTGCAAAAGGCTGGCCTCCTGCCAGAGGCAGGGACAACTCTGAGACACAATTTATGCTCCAGGGTCCTCCGATGATCAGGCCAAGGCTACCACATCCTTGTTGGGCTTCATCTCCATCCTCTTTGGTTGCCAAACCGTAGTGTGCATTAGAATCGCTTAGAAGGCTTGTTGAATGAGACGTTATTGGGCTCCACCCTCAAACTTTCCAAGGTGGATGGTGCTTGAAGATGTTCATTTTCAGCAAGTTCTCCAGGGGTGTTAATGCTGCTCTTTAGGAAACCACAACTGGAGAATCACTGTCTTTTCTTATGTTTGTTCCCATACTCCCTTGGGGTTTTTGCTAAAGATTACTTTCTCAATAAGTCTTTCGCATCCAAATATCTGCCTTAGGCTCTGCTTCTAGGGAATGCTACCTAAGACAACAAGAAGGGATAGTAAGGAACTACATTCCCAAACAATTCCCAAGCTTGATACATGGCAACCTGAGACTATTAAATCCCTAAACAGCTAAACTCCTAAAAGATCCTTGAGCCCAACAGGAAGCCTGTCCTTTCCCATTCCACCTCAGATGAATCCAGGGAGAGAGATGGACAGAGAAGAACCTTCCAGGGGACAGAGAATAGGGTGATGAAAAGTAATGAATAAGGAAGTTTCTCTCTGAAAAGGGAACAGATTTGCTAGCCAGGGAAGTCTTCCATTCATAGGAAAGAGAAATATTGTTATTCCTGCTCAGCTGATCATTTCTATACATGTGTGACTGCTGTGTGTACTTTAGTCTCTGCTTTTAAAAGTTTATTATTATTATTATTATTATTATTATTATTATTATGTGGCTCCTTCTGCACTATTGAATGATGGATGTGCTGGAAGCAAGTAAATTGTCTTTTATTGTAGACCAAGAGAGGATATACCCAAACCTGCTGAAAAGGGCTGCAAGCTGCCCAGAAATCTTACCTTTTACGTGGATGAGACTTTGGAGGTGGTGTCTTTTGGGTAAAGGTAAATGTATTCTATGTATAGAACAACATTTGCTGGCTAATTATCAGAGAAAAGCAAATTAAAACCACAATGGGATGTCATCTTTTTCCAGTTAGAATGGCTATCATTAAAAAGTAAAAAAATAAATAAATAACAGATGTTGGTGAGGATGCAGAAGAAAGGAAATGCTTACATACTGTTGGTGGGAATGTAAATTAGTACAGCCTCTGTGGAAAACAGTATAAAAATTTCTCAGCTGGGCACAGTGGCTCATACCTGTAATCCCAGCACTTTGGGAGGCCAAGGCGGGTGGATCACTTGAGGTCAGGAGTTCAAGACCAGCCTGGCCAACGTGGTGAAGCCTCATCTCTACTAAAAATACAAAAATTAGCCAGGTGTGATGGCATGTGCCATAGTCCTGGCTACTTAGGCAGCTGAGGCTGGAGAATCACTTGAACCCAGGAGGCGGAGAGGTTGCAGTGAGCTGAGATTGTGCCACTGCACCCCAGCCTGGATGACAGAGCAAGACTCTGTCTCAAAAAAAAAAAAAAAGAAAAAAGAAAAAAAAGAAAAGAAAAGAAAGGAAAGAAAAGAAAAAAGATTTCTTAAAGAGCTAAAAATAAGACTACTATTCTACTGTTCAATCAGCAGTCTCATTACTGGGTATATACCCAAAGGGAAGTAAATAATTATATCAAAAAGATACCCATACTTGTATGTTTTTTGCAGCATTATTCACAATACAAAAATATGAAGTGAACCAAAGTGTCCATCAATGGTCCACAATGTGTGTATATATATATACACACATATTATATGCATATATATGCCAGAGAATACTATGCATCCACAAAAAAGAATGAAATTATGTCTTTTGCAGCAATATGGATAAAATTGGAGGTCATCACCCTCACTAAAATAACTCAGAAACAGAAAGTCTAATGCCACATGTTCTGACTTGTAAGTGGGAGTTAAACAATGGGTACACATGGACAAACAAAGTAGAAAAAATAGACATTGGAGACTCCAAAAGGATGAGAGGGTAGGATTGGGGTGAGGGCTAAAAAATTGCCTATTGGGTACAATATTTACTATTTGGGTGATGGGTACACTACTGTTTGGGTGATGGGCACACTATTTTTGCCACTATTCAATATATGAATGAAAGAAAACTGCATTTGTACCCTCTGAATATATATATTTTAAAGAATGATATTTGCTGGCAAAAAGACATGGATTGTTACAGAATCTTCTAGTTGCTTACCCAGTAGGCTTTCCTTATTTCTTCTTACATAAGACTTCAATTGTGACTGGGGACACTCTCCCTAGCTGAAATAAAGGTACATTGTTCAGTTTTCCTTACAGAGAAGGATGGTTTTGTCATAAAATTCTGACTGATACAATGTAATCAAAAGTTGCGGTGTAGATAATGGCTAAAACATGAGAACAACCCAAGTCTTCATCAACAGACGAATAGATAAACATAATGTGGTATATACATACAGTGGAATACTATTCAGCCATAAAAAGGAGTGAAGTTCAGATACATGTCACAACATGGATGAATCTTGAAGACATTGTGCTAAGCAAAATAAGCCCGATGCAAAAGTACAAATATGGCATGATTCCATTTATATGAGGTATGTAGAACAGGCAAATGCATAGAGACAAGACAGTAGATTAGAGCTTATCAGGGGCCAAGAGGAGACAGGAATGAGGAGTTATTGCTTAATAGTTATAGAATTTTTGTTAGGCACACGAAACAATTTTAGAAATAAAGGTGATGATTGCACAACCTTGTGAATGTGATTAATGCCACTGAATTTTATGCTTACAAATGTTTACAATGGCAAATATTATATATATATTTTACCAAAATTTAAGAAAGGGAAAACAAAAGTTGTTCTGTGGGTTTTCTGCCAAATCTCCTCCCAGGAGGTTTTTGGACAGACTTTGCTAGCACATAGGTGACACCTTTTGCTCTTGGCTTTCTTCCTACCCGGAACTAGGACTTAATGCTGGAGTCAGATCAGCCATGTTGTTACATAAGGTAACAAGCACATGTTCAGTATACCTGAAAATAAAACAGAAGAAGCCTGATCCAGGTATGGTGGCTCATGCCTGTAATGCCAACTATTCAGGAGGCTGAGGTGGGAGGCTCACTTGAGCTCAGGAATACAAGGCCATCCTGAGCAACATGGCAAGATCCCCTCTCATCTCTA
Source organism: Theropithecus gelada (assembly GCF_003255815.1). Taxonomy (NCBI): domain Eukaryota; kingdom Metazoa; phylum Chordata; class Mammalia; order Primates; family Cercopithecidae; genus Theropithecus; species Theropithecus gelada. The sequence continues at coordinate 60,070,688 of NC_037688.1, forward strand.
AAAGTTTTTGTTTGTTTGTTTGTTTGTTTGTTTTGCCAGGTATGCTGGAGTATGTCTGTAATCCAGATTACTTGGGAGGCCAAGGTGGGAAGAACACTTGAGCCCTGGACACGGAGGCTACAGTGAGCTATAATCCCCTATCACTGCATGCCAGCCTGGGCAACAGAGATACACTGATAGAAGCCGGAGTCCCTGATAGCATTATGGAGCTACCAATCCAGGCCAAAAGCTTTTATCTCCACAATTCTTATTACGTGACGAAAACAGACTCTTTAACCTATTTCACCCCTTTTCAAGTTTAGCAGATGAGCATTATTCCTAATTTATTCAGGCAAGGAGATGTGAAATTAGAGAGGTGGTCTATTGGTCATAAGCTTCTAGTCACAGTTAACAGAAATCCAACTTAAAGTGTATAAGACAAACAGAAGTAATCAATTAATATGTGTAACTTAAAAGTCCAAAAGTAAATATCTATAGCTTCCGGGATCCATCTGTCTCCATCTCAGCCCTCCTCCCTCTGCACTGAGCCAGCTGTCTTCTCAAGCACCAAGAGCTCCTGGCTTGCATCTTACCAGTTGAGCAATCCTAGGAGAAAGAGGACATCTCTCCACCAACAGTTACAGTAAATGTCTTGGGTCTGCTTTCTCATCGACTCATTTAGTTCATACCCACCCGAACCAGTAATAATGGACACAAAATGGAATTCGCCAATTTTTAGGTTTGGGCTGCCTTTCCAATCTTTGGGCATATAGGAAGGAAAACCAGCCTTATTTTAATCCATGTGGACTGATAGTAGCGTGAAGGATGATGTTTTAGAGAAAACTGAGGTTGCTGTTACCAGAAAAAGGTTGAAGAAATGGTAGGAAGTAAAGAATAATAGATATTCACTGTGAGCTACAGATACACAGATTCCAGATTATTCAGGGACTTTTAGCCATGTTAGATCATTCAACAAATATCTATTAAGATCTACTTATTTGCTAAGCACTGCTTTAGGTTCTAAGGGGACAGCAGTGAGCAAGATAGATAGATTCCCTGCCTTGAAAGAGCTTGTATTTTAGGTGAGGGAGATAGCCAGTAAACATGAAACCAACCAACCAACCAACAAACAAACAAAAAAATGCAGGTAGTGAAAAATGCTGCAAAAAATAAACATAAGCAATGTGATACAATATGACCAATCTTGGCAGTAGAAGGACTGCTTTAGGTAGCATGGTCAGTGGGGCATTCTGGGGAGGTGGTTTTTGAGTTAAGAAAAGTCAATAGTGGAGGAGGAGTCAGTTCTAAGAGGATCTAGAAAAAGGTATCACCAGCGAAAGGATCATGAATGCAGCTTGTTGAAAAACAGAAAGAGTCATGTGGAAGACAAATGGTAAACAAGAGAAAAAATGGTAGATAACCAGGTTAGGGAAGCGGACTGTGGCCAGATTATATAGACCTAGTTGGTCAGGCTAAATGAAGTTTGGGCGTTAATTCTTTTGCAGGGTGAAGCCATTGCACAATTTTAAGCAGGGAGTTAACATGATCTCATTTATAGTTCAGAGATTTCACTCTAGCCACGGAGTGGATAATGGATGGTACAAGCAAGAGTAAAGGCTTGGAGATGAATTAGGAGGCGGTGGCATTAACTCAGGCAAGTGATATTGTATTGATGTCTTGGATGTTAAGGAATATGACTGTTTCCTGAAAACTATGGAGAACATTGAGAGGTTTTAAGCAGGGAGTGATGTGGTAAAATTTGGGGTTTTTTGTTTTGTTTAGTGGTACATCAGTGCCTTGGCCATGCTCCACAGGACAAGAAATTCTAGCAGAGACCCAGAAGATGGCAAGAAAATAGTAGATCTCTTTGGCTCCAAGCTTCCCTAGGGCTTTGCTCTTCTTCTCACCACCTAGATTGAGGTATGGGGTGGGCAAGTTGTGAAATTGGCCATTTCCCCAAGACCTGACTTTAGAAAGCAGACTCAGGATAAAGACCCCTCAAATTGTGTCTCGGACAAACTTTGCCAGAAGAAGCAGGATAAAGAACCTTTGTTCATCTCTAATCCAGAACAAGTTTTAGGAGAACAACTTGAATCTATGGAAGCATCAAACACTGCACTGTGGTGCGTGGCAGACAGCATTGGTAGAAAAAATGGGATGTGGGGCTAGAGAAGCTTGGGTTAGAGTCCTAATTGCATCATCTGTTGTGTGACCTTGAGAAATGTAATCTTTTAGTGTCACTTTTTCCTCATAAATAAAATATGGATAGTAATAGAAGCTATCTCTTTGGTCAATGAAACTTCCTTCTTGTGTAATGAGGATTACATATGATAATACACATAGTGCTTAACACAGTGCCTGGCACGTATTAAGTGTTCAATAAATGTCAGCTGCAGCTATAAATGGAAGTATGATGCCAAAGAAGCTGGCTCTTAATGAGATTTGCTTTAATCTGCCACCTTCAGAATAACAAACGGCTATTACGTGGTTAATCAGTTTCCTTGAGACTTATGCAAGAGGAAAACAAAATGACCCAAGAGGCAGTTAGAGATTCAAATGGTGTCTTTATTGAGAGATGAGATAAATACCTCAAATAGACAACTAAGAAGCTTAAAACCACTTTGGAAACCTTCCTAAAATCAAGTGAAATAGAATGTAGTTTGGGGCTCTTCCTATTGGCTTGGAACGTTGGCCAAAGCCTCAAAGGTGAAAACAATAAGCATGAAATATTCGCACATCCAGAGCCAAAGAGCTGCCAAATGACTCCCTAGCCTTTACCAAGAGATGGCCAAGTGGGTCCTGTGGTCCTCACTCTGATGACTCCTATCTCGACAATCTAGCCTGAAGGCTGGAGTTCAATGAGGTGGGAGAAATGACTGTGGGAGGAAGGTGCTTTGGGTTTTTCTTATTCCATTCCCATGAGAGAAAAGGGAGTAGCTCTTGCCCACCAAGCCAAGTAAGAAGAGGCCCAATCAGCTTATTGGGGAGATTAGGGGAGACTGACATCCTACTCCCTGACACTTACTGAGCTGTGGAGACTCTAGGTTGGTACCTAGAAGAGAGCAGTGGGTTCCAGCAGAACATCGTGTGGGACTACTGGGGAGAAATTGGCAAGTGTTGTCTGGTGTTTGGGGCACACATGAACACCTGAACATAGAGGCTGGTGCCTGGATTCTACCCGGAGAACTATGACAGCAAGGGGTTTGTTGGAACCACCTTCCACTGCAGAGCAGGAAGAGAGAGCATCATAAAGCCGCTTCCACGTCCAGGATTTGGTGTAGCCGAGATGTGCTGAGTACCAAGTAGATGCTGAGAAAGTAACTGAGCTCAAGCTCTCTTCATGGGACCATGTCCACGACAGAACACCATATGGATGTCAGAGAGCAGCAGCCAAAATAGAACCATAGGCTGGGCATGGTGGCTCATACCTGTAATCCCAGCACTTTGGGAGGCTGAGGCGGGCAGATCACTTGGGGCTGAGAGTTCGAGACCATTCTGGCCAATATGGGAAAGCCCGTCTCTACTAAAACTACAAAAAACTTAACTGACCATGGTGGCACATGCCTGTAATCTCAGCTACTAGGGAGTCTGATGCAGGAGAATCGCTTAAACTCGGGAGGTGGAGGTTGCAGTGAGCCAAGATCATGGCACTGCACTCCAGCCTGGGCGACAGAGCAAGACTCTGTCTCAAAAAACAAAATTACAACAAAACAAAATAGAACCACTGATTGTACCATCTAAGTAAGACTTTCACCTCTCACCCTCTACCAAACCCCAGATGCCACCCTCCCATTTCAGCCCCAGGGGAACCTTCAACAGAAGAAGGGGAAGCAGAGGACATCCCTCCTCTCATTCCCACTGGTGGAGGCTCTCCACTGATGGTCAGGCTAGAACTGGTCAAAGGGAAAGGCTTTGAATGGAACGGGAGGTTGTAGTTTTGATTTCAACTAAATTGGACTTTAAAAATATTTTTATTATGAGAAATTTCCAAACATATACAAAATGGGCAGAAAAACAGAATGAATGGACGCCCTTGTACCCATTGCTGGCTGCAACAGTGACTGACTCATGGCCAATCTTGTCATGTCTATGCTCCATTAACTGTATCATTCTGAAGCAAGTGCCAGATGTCCTATTGCCTCCTGATTGGGCTTTTGAATGCCTGCACATGAGTTCCAATTATGAAAGAAGGTTCTTAACACTGAAATTGACTGGAAGACCCTGGGTTCTTCTTGTTCATTTTTTCAGTCTCTAAAGCACAAAGTTCTATAGGGTAGATAATTTTTCTGTTTTATTCACTGCACTAGCCCTATACTCATAATAGCACATAACACATAGTGAGTGCTCGATAATTATTTGTTGAATGAATTATTTGTTCAAAATAGCCTGGCCTCCCTTTGCCACAATCTGAGAAGTGCTCAGATTGAAGTAAAAAGTAATTTTTTTTTCTTTTTCCTTTTTGCTACCCATCACAAGATAAAATGTCTATTTTTTGTTATTCAGTTGGCTTGGCTCAGTACTGACCCAAAGTTACTGAGCAGAATGTCCCACCGTGAAGGACTGACTAGGGTAATTATCTCTTTGGAGAAACAGCTTCACAAGTGATTCCAGATAACGTTATGGGGGTTGCCTTTCCCTAAACCCTTCTGCATTTTTAGCATCTTCAGGAGAATGTGCAAGCTGATAACTCACAGGCTCTGATGTTTTGTTTTGCCCGCCTGGTTTTGCAATTTACACTGAAATGAATTGAATGTGGGCCCACATTCCTGCTGGCAATTGGTTGGAGGAGAGTAGCATCTGCATTTGATGAAGCATGCCTGCCTCCGTTTACTGCAGTCCCCAGCCCACCTTATCAGCTTCTGCCTGAAGATCGTTCCTTAGTCACCTGCCTAGCTCCCATGGGTCCCCAAGATGCCTTGTGGATGAGACATTGAAGTACAGATTCCAATAACTCCCAGCAGTTTTTCCAAACAACATTATGATTTCATCCATGAAACCACCTGAGCCCACTGCCATTGTTTGAATAATTTTTCCGTTTTCTCCATGGCTTTACTCAGATTTTTTAATTCTCCTTTTGGAATCATTTTTTGGCCATATATTTTTTTAGTAATCTATTTCATCAACATTTTCTAATTTATCAGCATGATGTTATGCATAATCTCTTATATTTTAAATTAATTTATTCTTCTTAACTATCATTCTGAGTTGTTTCTTATTTTTATTTTATTTTATTTATTTATTTATTTTTTTGAGACAGAGTCTGGCTTTGTCACCCAGGCTGGAGTGCAGTTGTGTGATTTTGGCTCACCCACCTCCTGGGTTCAAGCAATTCTCCTGCCTCAGTCTCTTGAGTAGCTGGGATTACAGGCACCCACCACCATGCCACCTAATTTCTGTATTTTTAGTAGAGAAGAGTTTTCCCCACGTTGGCCAGGCTGGTCTCAAACTCCTGGTCTCTAGCGATCCGCCTGCCTTGGCTTCCCAAAGTGCTGGGATTACAGGCGTGAACCACTGCACATTTCTTATTCTTATAGGTCCCTTTTCCTCTTCTGCTCCTTAATCAGATTAAGTAAACATTTATTTCCTTTTATACTGATCCCCAACACCCACCAAATATCCATATTTGGATTTTGTTCCATCCATGCTATATTGAGTATAAATATTTTAAAGTTTCAAATATATGGGTGTCAGCCTTCTGTAATTTCCAGTACAGACACAGCAAAGGGTTAGATGCTTGTGATTAAGTGATCGAGGTGCCAGAACTTTGTCTGGATTGTTTATTAGTTTTTATTAACTTTTAAATTATTTTGTACTCTTTAATTAATCTAGAATTTACATTGATCTATAGTATGAGATGAAGATTTAATTTTGCTTTGTTTATTCCCCTCAAATATTAATCAGTTGTCCCAGGGTCATTTATTGAATGCTACTTCTTTTTCCATAGACTTGTATGAGCACTTTTATTATCTAATAAAGTCAGGTACATGAAAGATTATCTTGGAGATATCTGTTCTATTCCCTTGTTTATGTTGCAATTATTGTAACATAGTCCCATAGATCCATAGATCACATGAATTTATGTTACAATATTTGTCATATTGATGTATGTTACAGTATTTATGTACTATGTTATTTTAATCTTTGAACCATTATAGCCCATTTTAATGCCTATATTCAGAGTGTTCCTGATATGGTTTGGCTGTGTCCCCACCCAAATGTCATCTTGAATTCCCATGTGTTGTGGGAGGGACACAGTAGGAGGTAATTGAATAATGGGGGCAGGTCTTTCCCATGCTGTTCTCATGATAGTGAATAAGTCTCATGAGACCTGATGGTTTTAAAAAAGGGGAGTTTCCCTGCACAAGCTCTCTCTCTTTACCTACTGCCATCCATGTAAGATGTGACTTGCTCCTCCTTGCCTTCTGCCATGATCGTGAGGCCACCCCAGCCACGTGGAACTGTAAGTCCATTCAACCTCTTTCTTTTGTAAATTGCCCAGTCTTGGGTATGTCTTTAGCAGCGTCATGAAAACAGAATAATACAGTTCCCTAATTATTCTTCACTTTCAAATTGTTCTTGGCTATTTTGCCCATTCATTCTTCTAGTCAAATTTTATAATCATTTTGTCAAATTCTTCCCCTGCTCATCAAAGGAAATCACATATGACAAAAATAAAATTAATTGTGTGGGGATTTTTATTAGAACTGCATCAAACCCATGCATTTATTTAGGAAGAATTGACATTGTTCCTTAATTTCATTTATCTAATCTGGTTTTAAATTCCCTTGATGAACTTTTCTTATTTCTTTATATATGTTAGGCACATTTCTAGTTACATTTATTTCTAGGCAGGGACTGTTTTATCCCTGAATATTTATTTACTTACTTATTTCTTTTGAGACAGGGTCTCACTCTGTCACCCAGGCTGGAGTTCAGTGGCACCATCATAGCTCACTGTAGCTGCAAACCTCTGGGCTCAAGGGATCCTCCCAGCTTGTCCTCCCAAAGTTCTGGGACTACAAATGTCAGCCACTGTATCCAGTCTATCCCTGTTTTAGAAGTGAAGACATTGACTGTTGCCCAAATTCCCACAACTAGTAAGACATGGAGAATGGATTAAAACCCATATTCATCTGATGGCAGAGCCTACTCTTAATCCCTCTGCTATTTTATTTAAGATATTATTTTTTGAATGAATTTTAGTAACTATTTCCCAGAAAAGCATCCATTTCATCAAGATTTTCCAGTGAGCTAGCACAGAGTCTCACATTGTGCTTTCATTTCCTTTCCTAACTTCTTGAATCAGATGCCTACTTCATTTAATTTCCTTTTCTTCCTTTAATTAATGGAAATGATAATGGCTGCCCTCTCCTTTTCATGGCCCCCTATCCACTCCCTCTTCCTGAATTCAGAACCTAGTCATTCTGGCCTTTCTAAGTACAGGCTTGTCAACCTCCTGCTGCTGCAGTAGAAGGATGATCACTTCTAGATAGGTATTGCTCTGTTTGGGCAAAGCAGCTCAAACTCTGAATCCTAGGTGTTGTAAGCTCAGTTGTGTTCAGGGGTTATATGGTCCAGCTATGTGTTCCTTGGTGACCCTTACTGGAGTCTCTCAGTACACTTTTCCCCCGCTTGATTTGGTCCATGGAACAGCCAGAAATGATACTTTTTAAAAGTTAACCAGGTCATGTCACTACCTGTATTAGTCCGTTTCCATGCTACTGATAAAGACATACCCAAAACTGGGCAACTTATAAAAGTGGTTTAATGGACTCACAGTTCCATGTAGCTGGGGAGGCCTCACAATCATGGTGGAAGGCAAAAGATACATCTTACATGGTGGCAAGCAAAAGAGAATGAGAGAGAAGAGAGAAGAGAGAAGCGAAAGGGGAAACCCCTTATAAAACCATAGGACTTGTGAGACTTTTTTACTACCATGAGAACTGTATGGCGGAAGCTGCCTCCATGATTCAATTATCTCCTACTGGGTCCCTCCCACAATATGTGGGAATTATGGGAGCTACAATTCAAAATGAGATTTGGGTGGGGACACAGCCAAACCATAACACTACTCTATTAAAAACAAACAAAAAAAACTTCCAAATTTCCCATTTTTATTAAAACACACCTACATTTGTTACCTTGGCCAATGAGGCCCTGTGTGATCTAGCTGCAGCCTCCTTCTTTGATCTCGTCTCATACCCTGTTTATCTTGTTCATTGTTATGCTGTCCTCTTGTGTGTGTGTGTGTGTGCTGTTCCTTGAAGGTACCAAACCTTTCCCCAAACCCTACCTTTCCTCCCAGTGCTTCTGCTGCCTGGGATGCTCTTTCTCCAGGATCACATGGTGCAGATCTCACATCGCATCCTTCAAAGGCCATTTTCTCAGAGAGGCTGTGGCCAACCACCAGACTGAAGATAGCCACTTACCTTAATTCCACAAAGTGCATCACTATTTTTCCTCATACCAATGATCACAATTAGCAATGCCATTTTATTGCTATGAGTTTAATGTTTACGTTCCTCCAGAGTTCAGATGTTGAAGCCTTTATCCTCAATGTGATGGTAGTTGGAGGTGGGGACTTTGGGCAGTCATTAGGTTTAGATGAGGTCATAAGGATGGTGCACCATGATGGGATGTGTATCATTATAAGAAGATGAAGAGAGATGAGAGCTCTTTTTCTCGGCCCCATGATGATACACTGAGAAGGTGGCTGTCTGTAAGCCAGAAAGAAAGCCCTCACTAGGGGGCCAAATTATGCAATGCCTTGGTCTTGGACTTCCCAGCCTCTAGAACTGTGAGACAATAAATTTCTGTTGTTTATGCCATTCAGGCTATGGTTTTTTTTTTTTTTTTTTTAATTATAGTAGCCCTGATAGATTAAGATATTTACTTACTGGTTTGTTTTCTTATCACCTGTTTGCTACACTGGAGTACAAGTGCAAAAACCTCATCTGTCTTCTTCTTAGGGCCTGGCGTGGAGAGCAGTATATTTCAGGAGCTCCAAAATACATGTTGAATCAATGAATCAATAAAGACCTCACCCTTGCAGCATCCTAGCTGTGAGTTCTAGACAATTTTTTAAAAATAATAAAGACAGGGTATCACCATGTTTTCCAGGTTGGTCCTGAACTCCTGGCCTCAAGTGATCCTCCCTATCAGTCTCTCAAAGTGCTGGAATTACAGGTGTGAGCCACCATGCCCGACCCCTCTGGACAATTAACTACTTGAGCTCAGTCTCAAAAATGAAAATGACAAGGCTGGGCACAGTGGCTCATGCCTGTAATCCCAGCACTTTGAGAGGCCGAGGCTGGTGGATCACCTGAGGTCAGGAATTCGAGACCAGCCTGACCAACATGAAGAAACCCTGTCTCTACTAAAAAAATAATAATAATAATAAAATAAAATACAAAATTAGCCAGGCACAGTGGTGCATGCCTGTAATCCCAGCTACTCGGGAGGCTGAGGTAGGAGAATCACTTGAACCTGGGAGGCGGAGGTTGTGGTGAGCTGAGATTGTGCCACTGCATTCCAGCCTGGGCAACAAGAGAAACACTCCACAAAAAAAAAGAAGAAAGAGAGAAAGAGAGAAGAAAGAAAGAAAGAAAGAAAGAAAGAAAGAAAGAAAGAAAGAAAGAAAGAAAGAAAGGAAGGAAGGAAGGAAGGAAGGAAGGAAGGAAGGAAGGAAGGAAGGAAGGGAAAGAAAGAAAGAAAGAAGAAAGAAGAAAGAAAGAAAGAAAGAGAAAGAAAGAAAGAAAGAAGGAAGAAAAAGAAAGAAAGAAGGAAGGAAGGAAGGAAGGGAAAGAAGAAAGGAAGGAAATAATGAAAGAAAGAAAGAACGAAAGAAAGAACGAAAGAAAATGACAATACTATGTTGTTTTTGAGGAAAAAAAAGAATAAAATAAAATAATGCAGGTAGAGACCTCAGCCCTCTGCATGACATACAAAGCTCTCAAGAAGTAGTAACATGAATAATAATCATCATCATCCATATTATTTAAACATAAAAGCACTCTCAGAAAGGCAAGTGGAAAGTCTCCCAGACAAAGTTTTATAAGAGTGAAGTTTATTCATTTTGGAGTCAAATCAAACAAGCCAAGCAGCTAATTTTTAATTTAATTTTTTTTTTTTTTTTTGCAGGGTTCAAGGAGTGATCATGTTTTACAGGAACTAATTCACACTAACCATTTAAATGGCAATCATTTATTATTATCTTTCACAGTTCTGGAAATTAACTGGGATCAGTTAACCCTCCCTGGTTGCAATTAGATGGTGCTGGGACTGAGGTCATCTCAAAGCCTTTCCCACTCACATATCTAGTGATTGATGCTGGGTGCTGGGTGGGTTATCAGAAGGAGCACCTCCCCATGGCTTCTGTGTGGCTTGAGCTTCCTCACAGCGTGATGGCTTGGTTTCAAGAATGAGCATTGCAAGACTTGGAGCCATGTAGAAGTTCTATAGCTTTTCCTAACCTAGCCTCGACATCCCAAGGCATTACTTATGCCACATTCTACTCATTAGAAGCCAGACCATACTCAAAGGGAAGGGAAATTAGTCTCTACTTTTGATGGGATGAGCATCAAGGAACTGGACATGTTCTAAGACCATGATACCAATCAAATTAATAGAAAATTGATGTATGGATCAGGTAATTCTTTAACAATTAACAATAATAAATACGATTGTAAAGTGGATCAGGACATTCATATCAGCTAATCAATGCATTCTTTATCCTGGTAGACATTATAGTATGATGGCTAAGTTGTAGTTCTGAATTTATGCCGAGCAAGATTAAAATGCTATCCACCTATTAACTTTGTGACACTAGGCAAGTTCCTTGACCTCTCTAAGCAGCTTTCTTCTTTGGAGAGTGGATGAAGAGTGCTGGCACATGGGGAGCACTCAATATATGGTGATGACCATTGTAAGCCCCTACTTCTCCCTCAAGTCAAGTCCTTTGTTACAGATGCTCCAACCAGACATAAGGCATGCTCATTTCCAAAGAGGAGGCAAGGATGGAGGGCGCCTTGTCCTCACCTGGGTCACCTGTGGGACTTGACTTCCACTCTCCTCATCGTGCTGACAGTTCTCAAGTGAGCCCCTCTAAAGGCTGGATTCCAGGCTGCTGGGGTGGGTGAGCATGGCAACATCCTCATCACAGCGGGCACGTGGCCAGGGACTCAGATCTGCCAGTGTGGGCGCCAACACTCTCTCCCCAGAAAAGCTGCTTGAAGGCATAGACTAGGGGAAGGGAAGATTAAAAATAAAGAGTGGTCATGTTCAGTTTTGAAATTAAAAGAAAGGCATGGACTCAAAGGCCCTTCAATTCTCTTGGCTTTGGGAGAGAGAGGGTGCTGAGTAGGGGGTCATGGTGGGGGGACACCAGGGGGCTTCCTTTCCCCAGAACCCTAATTCATGGGAACACCCAGAATTGGGCAACTGCATCTCATGGCTCACAGTTGTGGTCTCGCCTGAAACACAAATGGTTCATTTGCTTTGCAGGGTTTGTGAACTAGCAGTCTTAGTGTTTATTTGTTTGTCCCTTACAAAGATTTTAAATTCTAAATTGTGAATGTATTTCAATTGAGCATTGGCTTTCCAGTTAACTCCAGAATTCCGTATTATCTGTGTCCAGCCTGCTGTCATCATCTACATCATGTACTTTCTTGGCTTCAATGATAGACATTCAGTTTGGTTGCATCCTACTTGCTTTGTGCTTTTTTTGCTCTTACAATGTCTCAAACTTACATGTATGGAGCACCCAGTGTATTATCAGCTATAACCTCAATTACTATCCTAGAAACCCTACAGGGGAGGGATCTTCACTCCATAGAGAAGGTAGCTGAGGATCACAAGAACTGACTTACCCAAATGAGTATGGTTTGTGAAAATGGCAGAGCTGGTATTTGGATCCAGGTAGTATCATTTAGGCTTTGTTTCAGTTGCAAGTGACAGAAAATGCACTTCAAATTGGTTTAATTCAAGGGAAAAAAAAGATAGCAACTGATTGGCTCAAGTAGCTGAGAAGTCCAGGCATGCCTGAATCCAGGAGCTCAAACTCCATCTCTTAACTCTAGTTGCCTCTGTGTTGCACCATTTTGAGGCCAGACCTATCCTTGCAGTGGCAAAGTGGTTCCTAGCACCTCCTAGCCAAGAACCTACCCTCTCACCCACCCCACTCAGGAAGAGAGAGCTTTTATTTCCAAATAGCTCTATCTATCTATCTATCTATCTATCTATCTATCTATCTATCTATCTAATGCCCAGAGCATGATGACTCAGACAAGAATAGAATCACATAAGTGGCCAGGCATAGTGACTCATGCCTACAATCTGAGTGATTTGGGAGACTGAGGCGGGAGGATTGCTTGTGCCCAGGAGATCAGCACCAGCCTGGGTAACATAGCAAGATCCCCTCTCTACAAAAATATAAAAAAATTATGTGAGCTTTGTGACCTGCACCTGTAGTCCCAGCTGCTTGGGAGGCTGAGGCAGGAGGCTCGTTTGAGCCCAGGAGTTCGAGGTTGCAGTGAGCCACGATTGCACCACTACACTCCAGCCTGGGTGACAAAGAGAGATCCTGTCGCAAAAGGAAAAAAGAAAAAAAGGACATAATCATCTCAGAACCAATCACTATGGCCAGAGGTGTAAGACTGTTAGAGGTGTGTGAACCAGAGCAACTCCATCTTGAATAGGGACTGGGTAAAATAAAGCTGAAGCCTACTGGGCTGCATTTCCAAATGATTAAGGCATTCTAAGTCACAGGATGAGGTAGGAGGTTGGTACAAAATACATGTCATAAAGACCTTGCTGATAAAACAGGCTGCAGTAAGAAGCCGGCCAAAACCCACCAAAACCAAGATAGCCACAAGAGTGACCTCTGGTTGTCCTCATTGCTACACTCCCACAAATGCCACGACAGTTTACAAATGCCATGGCAACATCAGGAAGTTACCCTATATGGTCTAAAAAGGGGAGGCATGAATGAGCCACCCCTTCTTTAGCATATAACCAAAACATAACCATAAAAATGGGCAACCAGCAGCCCTTGGGGCTGCTGTCTATGGAGTAGCCATTCTTTTATTCCTTTACTTTATTAATAAACTGGCTTTCACTTACTGTATGGACTCTCCCTGAATTCTTTCTTGCATGAGAGCCAAGAACCCTCTTTTGGGGTCCGGATTGGGACTCCTTTCCTGTAACAAGATGAGTTGAGGTCACAGTTTCATGCTTGAAGCCTTGGGTGGGGCTAGGCCCACCTGAACTATAGTGAACAAGACTGAGGGATGGAACAGGAAGGAGTATTGATGTGTTCTTTCCAGAAGGGAAAACGTTCACTACCTAAGCTAGCAAAGAAGCTTCTTGCCTTTACTATAGACTTCAGAGGTCTTGAGCACCTTCCATTAAGGGTGATTAGGTAAACACATCACACACTAAATGAGGTTGCTCCTACAATCCTAGTATCCAGAAGAAGTTTACTCTATGTTCTGATCTTTTAGAAAACACTTGTCATTACTGTCTTTCCAGAATCCATTTCCCTTTCTTTTTCTTTTCTTTTCTTTTCTTTTTTTTTTTTTTTTGGTGTGGGTGGTGGGATGGGGAACGGAGTTTCACTCTTGTTGCCCAGCCTGGAGTGCAATGGCGCGATCTCGGCTCACCACAACCTCCGCCTCCTGTGTTCAAGTGATTCTCCTGCCTCAGCCTCCCAAGTAGCTGGGATTACAGGCATGCACCTTCACGCCTGGCTAATTTTGTACTTTTAGTAAAGATAAGATTTCTCCATGTTGGTCAGGCTGGTCTCAAACTCCCGACCTCAGGTGATCCGCCCGCCTCGGTCTCCTAAAGTGCTGGGATTACAGGCGTGAGCCATTGCGCTGACCCCTTTCTTCTTTTAATTACACCACCATTTTCCTCTGGGAAACTACCCACTTCCCAAGCAATTCAAAGGGATTATCTCTTACCTCTATGCTACTTCAGGGGCAAGCAAGGTGACTCAGTTTGGCAAGTCTAATATTTATCTTCCGGGCTAAGATAATCAAGTTAGAGATAAATATTCAAGCTGAGGCAATAAAACCCAGTCTCAGAACATTTTTTGCAACTACTGAAAAAAATAAATTCTCCTTCCACTGGTATTACTAAGACTTGAGGATGGTGGTTGGAGATTCTGGGAGCCACCAAAGTAAATAAAGCCGTGGTGAAAAAGTAGATGAAGGCAGAGAGTAACAGCTTTCTGCTATTGCATGAGTCCCTGGATCCATTTGTACCTGAAGCCAGAAACACCTAAGGCCTCTTTAGTTACCTAAACAAATATACAACCATTTTTCCCTTTTAATTGCCTTAGTTAGAGGTGGGATTTGTCACTTGTGATGCTGAGAAGATCAAACATGTAGGTTTTTTGTTTGTTTGTTTGGTTGGTTTTTGTTTTGTTTTTCTTAGATGGAGTCTCGTTCTGTTGCCCAGGCTGGAGTGCAGTGGCACAATTTTGGCTCACTGCAACCTCCATCTCCTGGGTCCAAGCCATTCTTGTGCCTCCGCCTCCTAAGTAACTGGGATTACAGGTGCACGACCTGTAAGACATTACCATGCCCAGCTAATTTTTGTATTTTTAGTAGAGATGGGGTTTCACCATGTTGGCCAGGCTGCTCTCAAACTCCCAGCCTCAAGTGATCCACTTGCCTCAGCTTCGCCAAGTGCTGGGATTACAGGCATGAGCTACCATGTCTGGCCCAACATGTAGGTTTAATTTAAGGCAGGTGTTGGATTCCAGGACAAAGCAAGGCAGAAGGACACCCCTTATATTTGGCAGGGGTACATGGGCCTCTTATTTCCAAGTGCAGGATGTTTGAGAGCTGGAGCCCGTGGGGTGTCAGATAAATATCCTGGATGAGGCTCTGTGCTAAACCTCAACCCTTTCATGAACTGCTTGGTCATGTGAACCCTTTGGAAACTCTTTGGAAGTTCCTTCCATGGCCGAGTAAGAATCAGTTCCTGTTCCCACTTACTTCACTTCCCTTAGTAGAAGTGGTTCTGGAAAAAGCAAGCTCTTGAACATTTTAATGTGAGGCTTGACCACACAAGATTTAGGGTCTGACAGACCTGCATTTAAGCCCTAGCTTGGCCACTTACCAGCCATATGACCTCAGTCAAGTTACTTGGCATTTCTAAGACTCAGTGTTCTTATCTGCAAAATGAGTTTACTACTAACATTCAGCTCCTACAGTTTATGTAAGGCTGAAATAAACTGAACACTGGTGGGAACCTAGTAGTCACTCACTGAAAGATAGCGACTATCATCATCATAAAGCAAACAGCATTTCCCTGCAAATGCTCAGTTTTGTCTGTAACTTAATTCAAAGTCTCTCCCTTTGTTCTGTCCTCCCTTACTCACAAGCATTTTTGCAGTGGATATAGCCACAGGTATTTGATGTTCTCAATTGATTTAGTACAAACTGTGATTGTTAAGAGCATAGACTCCAGAATTGGACTGTTTAGATTCAAACTCTGCCTCGTTAGTGGCTGTGTAGTCTCAGGCAAATGGCTCCACCTCTCTGTGGTTCAGTTTCCACATAAAATGGGGATGACAAAAATAGTATCTGCCAGCCAGGCATGGTGGCTCATGCTTGTAATCCCAGCACTTTGGGAGGCTTAGGTGGGTGGATCACCTGTCAGGAGTTCAAGACCAGCCTGGTCAACATGGTGAAACCCTGTCTCTACTAAAAATACAAAAATTAGCTGATTGTGGTGGCAGATGCCTGTAATCCCAGCTACTTGGGAGGCTGAGGCAGGAGAATTGCTTGAACTCAGGAGGCAGAGGTTGTAGTGGGCCGAAATTGCACCATTGCACTTCAGCCTGGGCAACAAGAGCAATACTCTGTTTTAAACAAACAAAAAACAAAAACAACAACAAAAATGAAATAGTATCTGCCTCATTGGGATTAAGTAAATTAATATTTAACACTAAGTAAGCTAATATTAATGAATGACACAAGGTAAGAGTTAGTCATCGTCTGTGTGTTTAATACTTTGCCATGTCAACCACATACATGTTCAGTGGCCAAGTACTAACTTCTCTTGGACACAAGCCACTCTGTGCACAGTCAGGTTATGCTGGGTTCTGATTGCTTGGGTCCTGTTGTCGTCCTACTAGTCCCAACACCAGTTAGCAGTACAAAGCCTTATGAATTTTGATGAAAACCCTGGCCATGCCAACATTCCATGTTATTTTTGTGTACGATTAATTCACATTATTTTTTTTGCATTCAAAGTCTTGCTCCAATATCTGCTATTTTATCATGAGCAAATTACTTAACCTTGATAAGCCTCAGTTTCCTGACTGTAAAATGGCAAAACTCATAGTACCTACTTCTTAAGTTGTCATGAGGATTAACTGAGTTGTTATGGCAAAGGCCTAGGAATAGGTCTTGACACATTGTAAGTGTGAAATTATTATCTTATAAATGATAATGTCCAGCTAATATATCCTGCAAATGGGATGCTTCCAAATACCCTTTGAATTCTCTTAAAAGAGCTGAAAAATGTATGTTTCTTGATCTTGCACTTTATAGGTTTCAAGCTTGTAGCCTACCTGACAGACACATCCAGTGGACATATTTTACTTGCACAGCCTCAAGTTTCAAAAAATTAGAATCAGTGCCCCCTTTTTTTGTTTATAAACAGGGTCTCACTATGTTGCCCAGGCTGGTCTCAAACTCCTGGGCTCAAATGGTCTTTTCCCCTCAGCCTTCTGAGTAGCTGGGATTACAGGTGCGCACGTTATGTGGTAGACAACTTCAGACATGGCTCCCAATAGTCTTTACCTCGCCTATTTATGCCTGTTTGAGAAAAACTCAAAACGCCTGGCTAATGGCTCATATTTTAAAATCAGGACCGTTCATATAAACATCTGGCTTTCCAGCTTCTCCTGAGGAATGGGAAGAGATGGCACCGTGGTACACATTCTTTCAGGCTGTCATTTGGAGTTGACACTGCCGTGGTTGCTCACTGTGGAGAAGACAGACACTGTCCAGGTCAGAAACTCCTGGTTTACAACACTCTCATTTTTCTACACCTGGGAAAGTTTCAGGCACTTGCCTTACCTGCCTGGCTCCTGAAATAATGAAAATAATGGCTAACACATACACAGAGCATGCTATGAAGCAGGCACTATCTCAATCCATCCCCACAACAAACCTAAGGGAGAAGTATTGTTATTGTCTCATTTTAAGGATGAGAGGACGTAGAACGGCTAAGGTTGTGCAGCTGGCATGCGGCAGAGCTGGGAGTTGCACACTCTGACTCCCAACTCTGGGCTCTCGCCCCTACACTCTACTCTAGAGTAACCCCTTATTCCAACCTGGGTCAAGTTTTCTGCAGTTGTATGAATAAAAGGGGAACATGCTCCAGGGTGTCCATCTTCAGCTCTCGTCACGTTGGCCAAGAGGGCTTAGTTGTGGATGCCAAAGGTCATGATTTATGGAATTAGCTGCTTAATTTCCCAGTCGCCCTCAACATTCCCAGACTCATCTCTGATGCACAGGGATAGTTCTACCCAGAATAGAAGCTCCTGTTGGAGGCCACTGAATTTAGAGTGAGGGTCTCTTCCTACACTGGAGTCTCCCCAACTCGACCCCGAGTGGCAGGACACAGAGAGAAAACCCATCTTCAGGAGTTGGTACATTCTGCTTATCCCTAACAACCATAGACACATCCCTTCGTAGATGACTGTAAACTATCCATTTTATTCAGTTTCTGATCATGCTAGAATCGAATCAAGGTGGCACATCCCTTTACTGAAAATGTTATGCTCTTTCTCTCTCTATATATATATAGATAGATGATAGATAAAAATATATGTATGTGTATGTGTATGTGTGTGTGTATGTGTGTATATATATGTGTGTGTGTGTATGTGTGTGTGTGTATATATATATATATATATATATATATAGAGAGAGAGAGAGAGAGAGAGAGAGAACCTGTGTCCCTTCCTGAAAAATATTTATGAAATCTTACCATGGCCACGAGATTCCAATAAGCCCCCACACGCCCACTCTTGATCAAGAGCCTCAATTCATTCTTAAAAAATCCCTCCATTTTCTACAGAGCCCTTCTAGTGAAATTTTGTCAAGCTTTCCTTCCTGAAATCTGTATTATAAAAACAAGACATCTTATTTTCCTTTTCCGGTTATAAAATTATATGATAATATTTGAAGATGTTTCAAAATACAACTCACCCCCTATTCCAAACCCTGAGTCTCACTGGTCTGTGAGTGATTCTTGTAGATTTTTAAGAGAATGCCTTTCCCCAAATGGTAAGTTTTGAGATGATGCCTGACGACTGCTATCGAATGCTTAACATTTGAAAATAAATTCACAAAACACAGAAGATGAACAGATGGTCTGTGAGTTTTGTCCATTCTCTGTAGCTTTCCACCACTCTCTGCAGCAACAGACAAAAAGGAGTTTGAGCCAACCCCAGGTGGGTGTATTGCGAGGGAGAGGCGAGCTGTCCCCAGGCCTGCACCATACGAAGCATCCGTTTTCTTCGGGGGCCCTGCAGGAGGGCTGCATCCACAGAGACAGGGTCTTCGCTCTTTATTCCGGCTGGTGGGGACAGTGCCAATGGGAAAGGGGTTTAGAGGCATCAAGGTCCTCTGGCTGTCAGAGCAGCCCTTGTAGTGCCATCCCATCTCGTTTGCTGGGACAACGGGGAGTGAGGGTTCATCCCTGACAGCACTTGCCTGGCGGCACTGCAATACTCTGGAGCTTGGTTTTGAAGTGCCGGCTTGGTCAATTTCACAGCAGTTGGGTCACAGGTTAGGCTATGATCTGATCCACACCAGGTGTATCAGTTTCCTGGGGCTGTGGAAACAAATTACTACAAACTGAGTAGCCTTAAACGGTGACAGGTGTTTTCCCACAGTTCGGGAGGCTGGAAGTATGAAATCAAGGTGTTGGCAGGGCTGTGCTCTGTCTGGAGGGTCTAGGGGAGAACGCATTCCTTGCTTCTTCCAGCTTCTGGTGCCTGTTGCATCCTTTAGCATCTAGTGCCTGCATCTCCCTCTGCCTCATCTTCTCATCACCTTCTCCTCTGTGTGTCTGTGTTATCTTCCTCTGCCTCTCCCTTATAAGAAACCTCGTGATGACATTTAGGGCCCACCCTGTTAACCCAGGGTCATCGCTTCATCTCAAGATCCTCTATTCGATTACTTCTTGCAAAGACCTTCCTCCCCACCCCCAAAATAAGGTAAAATTTCCAAATTCCAGGGTTAGGACTTGATATCTTTGGGTGGTCATTATTCAGCGTACTACTCCGGGCCTTACTCACCATGACAGATGCCTTAATCTTATCCTGCTTTCCCTCCCTTTGTGGCCAAGTCTCTTCCCTTCAAAAATGTCACACAGACCCTAGAGAAACAAAACTGGGATGGTTGAAAGAACCCTGGGCTTGGGGTCAGTAGAAACAAGATTGGCTGGATTTGTCAGAGGCAGTCACCTGTCTCTCTCTGTCTCTCTGTATGTGTGTGTGTGCGTGTTTCTCCTCTCTCATCTCTACAAGGATGGCAGTAGTCAAGGTAAACTGCACCTCTTCCTCCTTGCTGCACTATTACAATGGCCTCCAATTATTTTCCTGCTCCTCTTTCTCTACAAACTACATTCTCTAATACAAATCAGATCATGGTAATTCTTTGCTTAAAGTTTCTGTAGGGAGACAGAATAAAGGCCCTCCCAACACATTCACATCCTAATCGCTGAAACCTGTGAATATGCTCCTTACATGACAAAGGGGACTTTGCAGATGTGTTAAGGATCTGAGATGGGGAGATTATCCTGGATGATCTAAGCGGTCCCAAGGTAATCACAAGGGATGCAGAAAAGTCACAGATGGAAAAGGAGACATAGAGGTTGCAGAGATGCACTTTGAAGATGAACAGGGGACATGAGCTAAGGAAGCAGGCAGCCTCTAGAAGCTGGGAAAGGAAAGGAAGCCAATTCTCCTCTTGGAGCCTCCAGAAGGAACCAGCTCTGCTAATGCCTTGATTTTAGTCCAGTAAGGCTGCTTTTGGACTTCTCACCTCCAGAACAATAAGATAATATATTTGTGTTGTTTTAAGCTATACAGCATGTGACAATTTGTTACAGCAGCAACAGGAAAGTAATACAGTCTTCAAGGGATTCTCATTGAACTTAGAACAAAGTCAAGCTTCTCAGCAGGGTCTACAAATGCTTACGTGATCAGACCACTGACTTCCTCTTTGGAAGGAATCTTCTACCACCTGGTCCAGTGCTTACCAGTCTTCAGCCATGTGGCTCCACTTTCTGCTCCTTGACAGGCCAGCCCTCAGGTTCTGGCTCTTGACGTTCCTTCAGTCTGGAATGCCTTCCTCTGGCTCCTCATCTTTGAGCTCAAAATATCACCTGTCAAGAAGGCCCTCCTTGGCCCCTTAGGTTAAACAGCTGACAACCCAGCTATTTACTGACAACCCAGCAGGTCAAAACCCTACTGTCTCCTATCATGTTATTCACCATATTTAATATACATTTAATATGCATCCCTCCTAAACATCAGCTGCATGAGAAAAGGACCCGTGCTTTGTTCCCATCTGGAACAGTCATTCATTCTAAAGAGAGATTTGTAGAATGAATGAGTGAAATAGACCTTCTGTGTCCAATGATCTCTCTCCAAAGGCGTGGGCTCCCTGCCATGGGTTCAGCCCCTGTAGTATATTAACAATAAGCAAATCACCCCCAATCCAGATTTGAGCCATGAGATGATAGAGGATGAGATTTGGAGGTCATTTCTGCTTGTTCCTCTTCTCTGTCAGAGAGTCTTCTCCCCTTAGCATAATTTCCTAGTATTTCCTCTTTGCTCATCTACTTCCCTTGAAAGTCCTGTGCTGAGCTCTGCCCACTTACAATTAGTAGGATTTCCTGAAGATGACATTGAGGTCAAATACCTTCAGGGGTTCATCATCTAAAGTCCCCTTTTGATTTCTGCTGCTTAACTAGGGCATAAATGTGAATCTGGTGCTGCTCATGTCTTAGGGAGTCAAGGAAACTCCTTTGAGAGCAAGGGCCCTTATGTTGCATGGGTTTAAGGAAATACTAATTTCTTCTCTGTTTATGAGAGGCCCAAATCATTATGTTTGAAAGAATCTCTTTCATCTGGATTAATTGTGTCAGTCTGATCATTCACACCAACTCGGAAACTCTCAAAGAAGGGATCCTTATAGTCCCTGTTCCCAACTCCGACTTCACCTCTAGGGAGGAGGGTTGACCTGGCTGGTCAAGATTGAGCACGTTTATTGGACACAGTGCTAAGACACCTCCCTCCCTTACTCCAGCCCATATTATGTGGTAGACAGCTTCAGACATGGCTCCCAATAGTCTCCATCTTGCCTATTTATCGTGTGTTTTTCCTGCTCTCCGTACCACAACAATCAACACAGAAGACTTCTGTAACCAAATGTCTGGGAGGTTTTCCTCATCAACAAGCAGTGAACATCAGCTGTGTATCCTCCAATTCAATTCCTACCCTATCTACCTGGAAATAGCACTAGATCCCATAGGGTGAGGACTCAGCCCCCAAAACTGCCCCCTCCCCAGCCACCAGATACCAGTCACAAATCCAGGCCCCTGGAACTTCTGATCAACCAACTTCTACTTGGGGTTTCTACAGTCCCCTCTTTGGGATTGATTAATTTGCTAGAATGGCTCACAAAACTCAGGGAAATATTTACATTTACTTGTTTATTATAGAAGATATTACAAAGGATACAGGAGAAGACGTCTTGCATACGGTGAGGTATGCAGGAAGGGGCGTGGAGCTTCCATGCCCTCTCCACTGGGAGAAATATGGAGAACCACTCTCCAGGAACTTCCACGTGGTCAGCTATCTGAAAGCTCACTCAACCTTATCCTTTTGTGAAGTTTTTATGGAACCTTCATGATGTCAGCATTTCTTCCCCCTGAGTATGGGACAGGGGACCGCCTCTGAAATGAGGGTCTTATGACCCACAATCAGAAAGCTGGGGGAAGATTAGAGTCCTGCCTGAAGGAGGGCAGAAGAAGGTCAGAGAGCTTCTATTTCCTGAGGTCTAAAGCATCCAACATTATAACAAGACTATCACAAGGGTTATGGGAGGTATGAGCCAGGAACTGTAGATGCTTTATATATATATACACACACACACACATATATATATATGTGTGTGTGTATGTGTGTGTGTGTGTGTGTATATATATATATATATATATATATATATATATACACCACAATATCCTTGTGTAATTCCTTCCCCTTGAGTGTGTACTGGGCCTAATGACTTGCTTATAATTAATAGAATACAGGAAAAAGGATATAATGTCACTTCTATGATTAGGTTACAGAAGAATGGGGCTTCCAGCTTACTGGTATTCTCATTATATTGACTTCTTAGTGTGTATAATTTGATGAAGCAAGCTTCTACTTTGGCAAAACCCACATGGCAACAAACTGCCAAGAGCCAGTGAAGAACTGAAGACCTCAGTCTGACAGCTCACAAGGAACTGAATTCTGGCAACAACCATGTAAGTAAGCTTAGATGTGGATTCTTCCCTAGCTGAAATTTCAGATAAGACCACAGCCCCAGCCAACACCTTAGCTATAGCTCATGTGAAACTCTGAAGACCCAGCTAAGCTGTGCCTAGACTCCTGACTCACAGAAAGTGCAGATAATAAATGTGTGTTGTTTTAAGCTGATAATTTTGGGGGTAATTTATTAACAGATAACTAATACAACCCACCTGATATCTAGGAGTTCTCTATGGAGTCCAACCACTTTAGGATTAGGATCCCATATTGAATATGCAGCCAAATCTTCAAATCATAATAAATTCTTCATTTTCTAGGCATTGTCCTATATGCATTTATTTCCCTCTTGGATCTTGTGAGGAGTAGTCACCGGTTGACAACAAAACTAAATGTTCTTGCATCTCTTGTCCAAATACCACTTTCATCTCACCCTGACATCTGCCCTGATTTTGGCAGGCTATATGCCAGGGAGACTAGCATTTATGGGGAAAAGTCCTTAGTGGATGGAGTGTGGTTCACTCACTGGGCAAGTCCCCTAGAGCTAAAACTTTGTTGTGTTTGGAAATTGGGATTCCATTTTGGAGCCAACATTGCTTGTCTAGGAAGTGATGAGCAGCAGAATTTTGTGTAGGTCAATGCAGTCCCACATCAAAACAAGCAAAGATATAGGACCTGAGATACTGGGCTTTAGGGTATTTATTTATTTTGCTTTTTTAACTTTTACTTTAGGTTAGGGGGTACATGTGCTGGTTTGTTATATAGGTAAACTTGTGTCATGGGGATTTGTTGTACAGATTATTTAGTCACCCAGGTATTAAGCCTAGTACTCATTAGTTATTTTTCTTGATCCTCTCCCTCTTCCCACCCTCCACCACCTGATAGACCCCAGTGTGTGTTGTTCCACTCTGTGTTTCCATATGTTCCCATCATTTAGCTCCCACTTATAAGTGAGAACATGTGGTATTTGGCTTTCTGTTCCTGTGTTAGTTTCTGAGGATAATGGCCTCCAGCTTCATCTATGTCCCTGCATAGGACATGACAGGTGGAACTGGATTGGGTATCCCAGATTTGGTTCCTATGTATCTTGCTTTGCATTTCTTCTTGATTTCACCAGCATCTGAGCTTGTATGTGAGGTTAGAGAAAGAACTGTGGCAAGAATAAGCTCTGAGGATTTCAGAAATTTGTCCTCATGGGTTTGAAGTTCTTAAGTTGGCTGTGGTCATCCAATTGACAAGCCTAAACTCTGCTACCATGCCTTTATATGTTGAGATTGAAGAATCTGACTGTGGGAAAGTCCAGACTATTCCCAGCAATTTCTTTCCATCTGTTTTATTTCATCGATGCTCCAGTCATCAGATAATCTTCCAGATGACTGAAGATACACAAGCAAGTCCATCAGAGACAAAACTGGGGAGGCCAGGCCAGAAAAACCATATCATGAGCTAAATAAGTGGTAGTTTTTATTAAGCCATTAGGTTGTGATGTGGTTTGTTACTCAGTGCCCGAAAATTGATGTAGACTTACACCATGTGTATGTTTCCTTCAACTCATCTTCTTGGTGGGTTTTGAGATCTTGAAGGCAAAGAACTATAACTCATCAGAAGGTCCAATTCAGGTCTCTGCCTTGGGTGGTGAGCTTGGCTATGAAACAATAGAGACTACTGTTGACCAATGCAATGCCAGGTGAACCATTCCTTTAATTGTTTATCAGTGTTGACCCATTTCTCATATATCACTAGCTTCAAGAATCTTTGGAGTAGCCCCAAATTCCCATCTACAGAGGATCTACCACTGTGGTTTCCTTCCTGGGCATACATCCCCTCTGTTCCAAGAACAACTTCCAATTTTTATTCAGAGAGCTGTTTTTCACCTATTCCCAGTTCCTGTGTTTTGAATGGCACTCTACCCCTAGCTGCAGAGGTACAGCTCATACTATATGTGATAGACATTCTGTAAGATGGTCCTTAAAGACTTCCACTTTCCAATAGTCTCACTTTGCAAAATCCCTTGCCCTTGAGCATGGGCTGGACTTACTCATAAAAAACAGAAAACAGAAACGTGATAGGATGTCACTTCTGAGATTAGATTGCAAAAAGACTGTGGTTTCCAAACTGGGCACTCTCACTTGAATCATGTGCCCTAGGAGAAGCCAGCTGCCATGTCCAGAGGCAGCCCTGTGGAGGGAACTATGAAGTGAGGAACTGGGGTCGCCAACAACCATGTGAGTAAGCTTGGAAATGAATGCCATCTTCCCCCAGCTGAACCTTCACGTGTGACTACAACCCTGGTCAATAGCTTAACCACATCCTCATGGCAGACTTTATACCACCTAAACCACACCCAGATTCCTGATCCACAGACATTGAGAGGTCATAAATGTTTATTGCTTTAAAGTTTTGGGGTAACTTGTTACACAGTAATAGCTAATACAACTTAGGTTTGGTCAAAGCACCTCACTTGCCTCCCCTCTCCACCCACAGTTCTTGGCTCAGGAATGCACATGTGACCAGGCTGAGTCAACTGGAGTAAACTACAATACTTTTATAGGACCTCCCACTCTTTCTCACTGGACATGATCCTAGGAGGATGAGAGGCCAGGATTTCTGCAGCCATGTTGTCCCTACAAGTGGGGAGTCCTGGACTATCTTATTGGTCTCTATAACACTAGTACCCAGAACTGTGCTTGGCTCAGAGTTGGGGCTCAATATTTATTAAATGAAAGATGGGTTTATATCTGGCAGAGGGGGAAAGTTTGAGAAGCTGGCATGGAATGAGAAGGAATAAGAGGCAGCAATGGTAACCTCTTCTACATAATACTGTCTTAAATGGAATGCATGTTCAAACATCTGTAGAATCCCAGGTATTTTTGTTTTCTAAATGTGATGCCTAGAACACAGTTTCTTCCTGAAGTTTAAATGGGCTTCAGCCAACTTTAACTGGCAGAGTTTCTAAAATTCTGCAAAGATTAGTGCACTAGGTAAGATAAATGGATTCACTGTATCTTTCCAGTGCTCCATTTACTGAGGTTTTTTCAAGAAGGGAAGAGATGAATACACTTTGTAGAGAGTCATAATGTACGTAGCGTGAACAGGTTTGCTCTTTCCTGCTACCCACTAGCCTTAGCAGCTACAAAGGCATGTGCTACAGATTGGATTATTCTATCTTTTGAAAAGAAAACAGAAGCATGACTTTATTCAGAGAAGAAGGTATCAGGTTGACACCCAGTGATTTAGTACTGTGCCACTGTGCTGTGAGAGTGTGTGGCTCCTTATCATGCCAGCAGGGTTTAGAAGCAGTCTCC
Source organism: Theropithecus gelada (assembly GCF_003255815.1). Lineage (NCBI taxonomy): Eukaryota > Metazoa > Chordata > Mammalia > Primates > Cercopithecidae > Theropithecus > Theropithecus gelada. Next base: position 60,096,542 of record NC_037688.1, read on the forward strand.
CTTATTTCTCCCTCTTCTCTTGGGCCTCCCTGCACAAGCTGTTAAAAAAACAACAACCACCACCAAAAAAAACAAACAAAAAAAACCCGGCTTATACCCCCCACCCTTTTTTGGCAGGTGCTAAGCTAAATTAGAAGAATGTAAGTAAAAGGTAAGTCATTTTACAAATAGCAACATCCTCATGGACAACAAACAAAGGGTTTTCTCTCTACTGACACCAGCCTCTTTCCTGACTTTTGTCATGGCTGGAATAAAATCTTATGTACTTTGTGCTAGATACATAAGCTTAATAAACACAAACCACATTGAGTGGATGGATGTGCACATACCCTGATTAAGGGCACAAGAAAATATGCAGGTCCTCAAACCTGTGACTCACGAATGACAGAGGTCTCAACCTCAAGTGGCTACAGCAGCCAGGGAAATGGATGGAGGGTATAAGACAATAGGGGGTGGTGGAGACTGTGGCAAAATGAGAACATACACTGCTTTTAAAGGAGAGAGCATTTCTCAGTTCTGTAGAATTATTTCCATGTGGAAACACAGGCTTAGAGCTGCTAGTCTTTTGTTGCTTTTTTCAAGGGACTCTAAAAGTCCAGGAATTTATATAAAGTATCTTATTTTTTCATGTTCACAATGGTTTTAATTACATAAAATTCCATGTGAGTAAAATTAAGCTTATCTAATGGCTACAAACTGGATCTTCAGTTTGTAACCTCTGTAACATGATCCATTTAAGAAAAGACATATAAACAAGAGCTTGCATATAGTAATTCAGTTTAATCATATCAATTCTTAAACAAAAAATTTCCTCCAAGAGACAATAGTTCACAGTAACTGCAAAGCTTACTCACAATTTTTAAAAATATTGGTCATGCTTAGCATTCAAAGAAGATATTATAGAATAACTGTAAAAACTTTTACCAGGAACATTAGCTTCTGACTTGAAAAATTACAAATACTGAAGCATTTTGGTATCAGACACAGTAGTTTTGACATTGTCTGTTCATTTGATGAGTTTCTGGAAGTTTGGAAAATTGTATCTCTATAATTGGATAATGCGCTTATTCTAAACTAAACATTTTCAAATGTAGAAAACAAACTAGCAAGCTACACATACAAAGAAAAGCCCTCTAAGACAAGCTTTCCACATGTTGAATGCCAGCATGTGCACCGTGAATCCTGGAAGACTAGAATTGATACGTACGCTTGGCCTGAAGTCTTACACCCCAGGCTCAATGATGGAGTTTGCATTCACCTACACATTAATGACAAACTCTGGGTTAGTGTAAGAGAAGCCAGCAAATTCATTTTGGTCCAAGTTCATGATGAAGAGTTTGTCAGTGGGGGTCAGTTCCACAGGCTGTCTGGTGAACTCTTTGTCGAAGTTGGAGGTGTCTCTCTTGTCTCTCTGCCAAATGGAAAGTAAACACATTAACACAGCATAAGAAGAAAGACACAGGACCAAGATACGCCAGTCATCGGGTGGCTGATGCCGTCTCATGAGCAGAGTCAGAAAGAGCCCTGTGCTGAAAATTTTTAGCAGCTGCACTCCATGTACTAGCTTTCATTTCACATTGTATGTTGGCTTGGGGATAGAAATGTAGTGGAAATTTTGTAAGAAAAGAAATGTCATTGAATTTCCGTAAGAATTGCCATAAAGTGGTGTGTGTGTGTGCGCGTGTGTGTGTTCGTGTGTGCGTGTGGTGGTGTATTTTCTTTGGCTTTAGGATGAATTGAATTGGAAGCTACTTATTACCATGCTTAATGTTATAGAAATAACCATTAGGTAGAGCGTCCTGGAGAAAACCATTCAGTAGCAGCCCAGGTGGCTAGAAGACCTCTTTCTTTGAAAAGGTGAACTGCTGCCCATCTACTCTGCCCCCAAGAAGGCAGAATGACCATGTGGAGAAATCAGATCACTGCTTAATGAAAGGAATTGACGACTGTCAGCTCGAAAATCCACCCACAGACTAGAATTGGGTCTTTATCAGGCGGAAGTTCTCTCCAAAGACATTTTTAGCATGTATCTAGTCAACAAACTCTTGTTTGTTGAGAGAAAATCCAAAGCTTAAAGGAAGGTGTGTAAGGGGAGCCTTAAAACAAAACAAAACAAAACAAAATAAACTCAAAGCAACTCGATTCTCCTAGTAAGTCTGACATTTCCTTTTTTGTTCAGTAGGGAGGTGGGGAAGAAATTAACTCCCATTTACTAGCAACTGTTTGGGGCAAGTCTCACCAGGGAACATCAGAATGTGGGCTAATAAAAGAATCTGTATGATGCTCCAACCTCCTCAGGGTCCTTGCAAGCCTCTTGTCTTTTCTTATCATCACCACACCCACCTAGGGCAGGTAGGGTTGGAGTCCTCACCTCCTATATATGACATATGAGAGAACCAAGGCACAAGCAGGCAGGGCGGCTTGCCCAAGATTTCAGCGGGTTCCTGATTTTTACCTGACAACATCGCTGCCACGTAGGCCTCATCTCAGTCCCTCGGACTGGAGGGACAGCCCAATGGCTGTTTTATTACAAAACAACCAGAGAAGAAGGCCTTGGATTCACTAGTGCCCTGCACATTCCCGGGCTGCAGCCAAAGTTGTGTCAGATTATAAAGGCCAGGGGGTCGGTAAGTATTGACTAACTCATGAGCATTTGAGCCATCAACACTCAGGCTTTAGGTTTAGCCCCCTAATGGGCACTAGCTGTTAAGGATCTCTCATTGCTGGGTTCACTCTCCTTTGCAAAACATGTTTTACAAGACTTGCTTCTTTGTGGCTGCTCCCCTGAGATAGGTAAAATGTCTCTATGGAGTTCCCTCCTTATTCTTGCCGTGTCTGTGTGAGAGTCGGGGAGTGAGGTGGACACACAGGTCTCAGGAGTACACGTGGGTATGTGTGGCTAGAGTGGAGCAGGTTAAGATGCTGACGGAGCTGTTTGCTGGGATCCATCTCTACCGTGTCCCACCTGCCCTGTTTGTCTTGTCCTGTCTTCTGTTAGCCTGTGGGGTGCTACAGGAATTTCCATCCCCCAGGCGCTCGGTGTGTTACTTCCGGTGTTCACAGCAAAGCTCGAATGTCTCCTCTTTAATATTGTCTGTGCATCTCTCTCCCAATCCCCACGAGTCACACTTTAGCATCCTTTAATTATCTTGATTGCACTTATTGCTTTCAGAAATTGTCTTGTTTATTTATTATTTCTCTCCAAGAAACAGTATTCTTGGAGAATTTCTTGGAGAGCAACAATAAACAGGGTCCTCATCAGGTTCTTCACTACTGTATTTCCAGTGCCAAGAATAGTGCCTGGCACACAGTAGGTTGTTTGTAATTATTTGTGGAATAAAGGAAGACTTGGGATATGCCTCTATCCTTTTTGCAACTTATAATTACCCCCGAGCCAGAAACTTTACTCTGAGGCAAAACAATGGAATGTATTCCCATTGATCCTAAAGGTCTTCCAAATGGGCCACTGTCCCTTTTGAACCCCTGTATAAACTGAACTGTGTTAGGGCCCTTAAAGGTCTGAGAACTCCAGGACAGTGTGTGAGCTAAAAGGCAGGTATATTTGGAGCTAGAAGACACAAACCTGCCTTTTTTTTAGGTCTCCCCTGGTCTCATCAACGCTATTTCGCTTTCCATGCCTGTGGGCATCTTAGCAAAGATTACCTTCTGACCAGCCCCACCTTGGAAAGCCCTGTCCCCTTTGTTGTGCTGGTGATGGCTAATGCTTCAGATAACCACAAGGTCCAGACAGGACTTGCCTTTATGGACTTTGCCCTGTGGGCAGATCCCCAGAGAAAATACTCCTGGATTTTACCACAGAAGTTGGGAGAGAATGAGCTTCTCTGTTGAGATCATTTCTTTGAGGCTGATAGCATCTGAAGCCACGTGAGAACAGTAACACTCATCCAAGGAGGGTTATTAATTCTACTGACCTCCTGTTAATCCCCCAAGAAGGCCCTTGTGGCTATGGCCCTGTCCTCTCTTTAAAAAGCTCTGTTTCTCAGTTTCTTCTGCACTGGAAATGTGGATAGAAAAGGAAGTGGTAGAAATTCTGACTTTCCATGGAAAGTTTCTCTAAAAGAGACTTTGACTTGAGTCTCTATTTCTGCAAACTATTAAACTTTTGAAAAATAATGGCAAGAATTTGGAAAATGTTGAGTGCATTATATAAACACACTATCTTCCTTCCTTCCTTCCTTCCTTCCTTCCTTCCTTCCTTCCTTCCTTCCTTCCTTCCTTCCTTCCTTCTTTCCTTCCTTCTTTTGTTCTTTTTCTTCTCTCTCTCTCTCTCTCTCTTTCTCTTTCCATCCATCCTACATTGTTTTCTAAAGTTGTCTCAGATCATGTGTCAATGGCCTAGTGTTTCTCCATGGTTTTCATCTTCCTGAGAGCATGTCCAAGCAAAATGAGATCATGAGCCAACCACCAGATGAGAGACCTCAAATCTTGCCTGTTGGTGGGCCTGGCTCAGAGATGCCTGTTGCTTTGCTACAGAGCAGAAAGTGCCCTGCACTGAGGATCAGGACACCCAGGTTTTTATCCCAGTTGACTGACTTTGGGCAAGTTCCTTCCTCTTTCCAGATGCCAGTTTCTCAATGATAAAGTGAGGGGGCTTTGCTCCGATTTTCCTCCTTCTCTAATTGCCTAAACTTGCCAGCTAGAACTTCAAGTTTGCTTCACCTTAGGTCCTGATTGCCACCATAGTGGGGACAGCAGGGACGGTCCCCAAGCCTGAAGCAAGAAGAGGACAGAGAAGGATGAACTGCAGGAGACTTTGCCTAAGCAGAAATCCAAACCCCATTTTTCCTTAAAGATGAGACATCTTACTTCAAGGACATTTGTCAAGTTGTTAAAATTTCCCTGATGGTCTCTCAGAAGCCCTGGAACTTCTGGAAATCACTTGAACTGTGATAAGAATTCTCTTTAGAGCTGCCTGAGAATAGCAGGACACGGCAGGCGAGGAGGAGGAGTCACCTGCTGTCTTAATCCGTTCAGACAGGAGTGAAATTTCTCCCACCCAAGGGTTTCCTTGGGCTTTAGGGAGCTTGCAAAGCTGTTTGCTAGAAAGAATATTTAGTCCAAGTTGGGAGGAGTGGTGATTTTGATAAGAAAATCAAGAGCCCCATTCATGTTCCCAGCTGGTCTCTAAACTTGACTTTGGGCTCCAATATCCTCGTTGGCTCTGGCCAGGTCTTCCCACCCCACTACAGGCCACCAGCAGCCCCTGAACGGGCCACAGCCCCTGACTCTCCGAGTGGTTGAACACTGGGGCCAAGATTAAAGCTCCACAGTTAGTTCCTTTCTCCTGAGTTCCCTCCTCAGTTCCCACTTTGTAGTTTAGGTCCACGTTTTTCAAAAAGATCAGCTTTCCTTGAAATAGTATTTCTTCTTCTTTTCTTTTTTTTTTTTTTTTTTATTGTATCTCGATGCTAGAAGAAAAATGGCACATAACAGAGATCCAGATACAAATGAACATTTCCACAAACATCTTGCAAAACAACATCAAAGTGAGGAATACAACCATCTTTGTTTCAAGAAACGGTGTTCTTTTTCAGAGCACTTAATTAGCTTTCTAAAGCCAGTAACAAATCTAGACAAATCCCATTCCCACAGGCCTGAGTCTGCTAGGCTCCACAGCCGTCTTCTCGGTTAAATCAAAGCAGGTCGTCAATGTGGTTAATAACATTTGAACACATATTTTAAAGCATGTGTAACAATGTGAGTCACTTTTTTTTCTTTTTTTTTTTTTTGCATTTGAACATCAACAGAAACAAAACCCCAAAGCAAATAAAGTTTGAAATGCAATGTAAAACCAGGGCCCTTTGGGGGCCTTGCTAGAGTGACTGTGTTGTTTCAGGGAGTGGTGCCAAATGCCCTTTTCAAGTAGTTTGGGGATGAGAGTGATCAAAGACATAAAGTATCAGAAACTACAACACTGAGGTAGCACCCAAGCTGGTTGCCCTTTGACCCCTTGAAGTGCTTTTAGACTGAGACTGTCTAAAAGCACATTCTTGGAATTTTAGAACTTTGATAACTTTAACTTTGAGTTTAAAAAAATAACAAGTAACATTTTATTTTGAGCATGTTCTTTTCAAGGTCTGGTGCCTCCAGAACAGGTGAAATAGAGGGATTCCTCTTAGGCAAAGCAACTATACACTTGGATACAAGCCAAGCTCCAGGCCCGGAAGTAGAAGAGTACTGCTAACATCCAATTATCCACAGATTGGATGGTTTGGGGTGAATATGGCAGTGCAGAAAAAGAGGGAAAGAAAGCAGGCATTTTCTCTCCCCATTGGGTCTACTTAGCTGACATGCTGCGGAAAACAAATTGTAAGAGGACTTTGATAATGTGTTAATTATGCAGCTGCATTTTCCATAGGCCATCTGCATAATCCCATCTCATAGAGATGCTCCAAACTACCTGAGGACATTTGGATTCTGAAACACTGTCACTCTAGTCTCATCAGAAAATCAAACATGGATGCAACTTGGCAATGAAAAACATAAAAATGTCACCACAATAGCCGTTGAGCTTGAATGACAGAAATGAAGGACGGAGATCTACACATCTACTTAGCTCTTGACTTCGGGTTTTAAAAATTCAGAGTTAACAAAGGAAAATCCTTCGAATTCTGATTGGTCAATATTCCTGATGACTTCCTGGTCGGGAGGTGTTAGGACTGGTGGATGGCGGGTGAAAAATCGGTCGAAGTTTTCAGCATTTCGCCCACACTATGAGAGGGGAAGAAAAGAACTTGTGGTGGGTGGGAAAAAAACAAAAACAAAAGCCAAAATAAAACAGAACCTAGCATAATTGGGTGTGCTTTTCTCCAATCCCTTCCCTTTCAGAAACTCAGAGAGGTTGTTTCAAATGATCAGAAATGAGAGCAACATAAAATGTAAAATTCTCATGACCTTTGGTGCATGACCTTGGGTTCCCGACCTTCAGTTTTTGTAGCTCATGAGCCGTTCCTGGTGTCCTTCTGGGCAGTCAGGAGATGGATGGCAAAGGCATGAGATGGTGGGGCCAGAGGCATGTGGCATGTCCCCCCAACCCACCCCGAGAAGTCAGCCAAGCTCATCTGTTGGAATACATGGGATCAAGGCACCTGAGATGTTTCAGGGGGTGCAAGATGCAAAGTAATGACCCATTTATACATCACCTGGGAGATCCCAGTATTTATAGCAGCAGACCCCTCAAAGTGCTGTCCTCCAGCTCTCAATCAGGAGCAGTGGATGTTTTCCAACTCAACAGAATACAATTTATAAACTCCAGCCAATGGAGGAAGATCCCAATGAAGATCTGGGTTTGATGCTTGCAACGCCTGGGCAACCACGAGGCTCCTGGTTAGCTGGAGCAGTCATTGACCATTAAGTGCAATGTGCCAGGAGGTAAATTCAGCCACTCCCTCTTCAATTAGGAAGGAGGAATGTGGGAGGAAATACAAACCATTGTTTGGTGAAGCAATCAGGTTCTAGAGAGAAAATAGTTGCCATTTCTCACCCATCCTGCTGGTCTTTCTATATAAAAAAGGCCCCTATCTGAGGCAGAGTTATAACACATATGTGCATATACCTGTGTACATGTGTGCATGCATGCACGAGTGCTCACACCTGTACATGCTAATTCCCACCTAATGAGAAGGGGCAAACCACTAATTTGGGGTTCCTTGTTCTTTGCCAGCAAAACCCATTTGCACAAAAGCTCTATGTGTTTCCAACACAGTATCTATAGGGGGTAACCACAACCTAATAGTATAATAGTAATAGTAGTAATAATAACCATGACTGTCGATATTTATGATGCATTTGCTATATGCCAGTGCAAAATGCTCTTTACTGGAAAGTTCTTTACTTGCATTACCTTATTTAATCTTCCCAATGGCCCTATGAAGTGGGTATTATCATCTCCATTTTATAGATGAGGGAACTGAGACCAGGGAGATTATGTAATTTGTTCAAGGTCGTTACAGTGAACCAGTAGCAGAGCAAGATGAATCAGGTCCATCTGACATTAGAGCCCAAGTTTCTGGCTCCATTTTACAAGCAGAGTGGCCGTGCACGGTGGCTCACACCTGTAATCCCAGCACTTTGGGAGGACGAGGCGGGTGGATCACGAGGTCAGGAGATTGAGACCAGCCTGGCCAACATGGTGAAACCCCATCTCTACTAAAAATACAAAAATTAGCCAGGCATGGTGAAGGGTGCCTGTAGTCCCAGCTACTCAGGAGGCTGAAGCAGGAGAATCACTTGAACCGGGAGGCAGAGGTTGCAGTGGGCTGAGATCATGCCACTGTACTCCAGGCTGGGTGACAGAGCAAGACTCTCTCTCAAAATAAAAAATAAATAAATAAATAAATACAAGTATGGTGGCAGCCTGGTGGCTGATTGACTAATGGAGTTGGGAAGCGGCTGGCGGGAAGACAAGGATGGGGATGATGAAGTCTCTGGTTTGAATAACAGAGACTGTGGTTGTATGAACTGAGAGAAAGTGGGAAAACTGAGAAAGATGATAAATTCCATTTTGAACAATGACTTTGAGAGGCCAATGAGAGTCCCGGTAATGACCAGAAGTCAGAAGCACAGGTTCTGGGCTGGGCGTGGTGGTTCACACCTGTAATCCCAGCACTTTGGGAGGCCAAAGTGGGCAGATCACCTGAGATCATGATTTTGAGACCAGCCTGACCAACGTGGCAAAACCCTGTCTTTAAAAAATTAGCTGGGCGTGGTGGTGCATGCCTGTAGTCCCAGCTACTCAGGAAACTGAGGTGAGAGAATTGCTTGAGCCCACGAGGTGGAGGTTGCAGTGAGCAGAGATTGCACCACTGCACTCCAGCCTGGGCGGTGATGGAGACCTTGACTCAAAAAAGGGAAAAAAAAAAAAAAAAAAAAAAAAAACAGCACAGGAGGAGAGAGCTCTTGAAAAACCTTTTTTTTTTTTTTTTTCCAGCACAGAATATGGGGAGTGGAAAGAGATAACAAAAGTAATAAAAACCAGAGAGCACTTTCAGTGAAACAGACATTTGCCAAGTGTTTTTGCATATATGACCTTTTTCATTCATGTAACAACTCTGTGAAATAGATGTTTTATTTCCATTTACCCATGATAAAAATGCCCCTTAAAGTGTCTTAGGACAGCACGAGGAGAACCAGGAGAGAACATTATCAGCCAAACTAAGGACTGAGAGGAATCCCAGGAGAAGGGCATTGGTATAACTAAAATATCTTTAAGAGGTCAAATAGGAGAGTTGCTGAAAAGGGATCATTGCAGTTGGCAACTGGGGTGATACTGATGAGAAATGGAGGCCTGAACTTCACTTCTGCCACTGAACTTCAGTTGCTGGAAGAGTGAAGGTACATTGAAAAAGTCAAGAGGTGCACGCTCTTCTTCAAAGCCTTTTTGTTGAGGGAAGAAGTATTTGCTGTGCATGCAAGGGACTGAGGTCTCCAAGAGCCTCTGCCTCCTGCTCACTTCTTATCTGAGTAAAAGTGAGTCTGGGGCTGGGCATGGTGGCTCATGCCTGTAATCCCTGAACTTTGGGAGGCCAAGGCGTGTGGATCACCTGAGGTCAGGAGTTTGAGACCAGCCTGGCCAACATGGTGAAACCCTGTCTCTACTAAAAATACAAAAACAGCCAGGTGTGGTGTCAGGCACCTGTAATCCCAGCTACTTGGAAGGATGAAGCAGGAGAATCACTTGAACCCGGGAGATGGGGGTTGCAGTGAGCTGAGATGGCACCATTGCACTCCAGCCTGGGCAACAAGAGGGAAACTCTGTCTCAAAGAAAGAAAAAAAAGTGAGTCTGTAGACTGAATTCAAACCCCAGCACTATGCTGCCTACTATCTGTGCAATTCTGGGCAAATTCCTTAAAGTCTCAGTTTCCTCTTTTGGAAAAGGGGAGCAATTTTAATTCGTATCACATTGGGGTTGTGAAATGAGGATAAAATGAGAGAATGCAAGCAACAGGTACTGAGTATGTGATCAACGCATCATGGCTCCAAGTATTATTTAGTTTCCATTTTCTACTCCAAATCCCTACAGACAGATAGCATATGTTTCCTATAATAGGGCATTTTCATGGTGTTTAAGTTTTAAATACTAAGGAAACAGTCTTGAATTTTTAAAAGACTCTTGTCAGACTTAAGGAAACCTATTTGTCATTCCAAACTAAATTGCTTCTGCTGTTTTTGTTATCTTGGCTTCAGGTCTCAGAAAATGAGAACTCTCTGACACAGTATCAAGACCTGGGGTCTGTTCTGCTGGCCAGTGGAGGGAAACTCCCACAGAAGGATGACCCCTCAGGATAAACTCAGAGTGGTTAGGATTGTTGTCCAGATTCATTCGTTTGTTTATTCATTTTCTCATTCAGACGGATGTATTGAGTACTCACTATGTGCCAGGCTCTGTGCTAGTAGAAAATGATACAAAATCCATGCTTCATGGAACTTACATTTTACTGGGGAAGAGAAGCAACAAACAAACGAGACCGTAACTATAAATGTGTATATATATTTTAGTGCCAGAGAGAGATAAGTGATGTTAAGAAAAATAAAGCCAAGGCAAGGCGGGTTGACTCACACCTGTAATCCCAGCACTTTGGGAGGCCGAGGCTGGTGGATCACTTGAGCTTAGGAGTTCATGGCCAGCCTGGGCAACATGGTGAAACCCCGTCTCTACCAAACATACAAATATTAGCTGGGTGTGGTGGTGCACACCTGTGGTCCCGGCTACTCAGGTGGGCTGCGGTGCGGGGATCACTCGAGCCCAGGAGGCAGAGGTTGCAGTGAGCAGAGATCAAGCCACTGCACTACAAACTGGGTGACAGAGTGAGACTCTGTCCCAAAAAAAAAAAAAAAAAAAAAAAAGTAAAGAAAAAAAAAGAAAGGCCAGGGGATGGAGTAAGAGTGATGCCATTTTCAGCTTGGAGGAAATGACCTTTGAGCAAGACCTCAGTGGAGTGAGAGAGGGTGCCCTTTGGATGTCAGGAGGAAAGGCATTCTAGGCAGAGGGAGCTGCAAGTGCAAAGGGCCCGACAGAGCTCACCTGGCATAGTCACCAAGCAGCAATGAGGTCAGTATGGCCAGAGCAGAGTGACCAAGGGGTCACAGAGTGGACCACGAGCCAGAGCAGCGTCCTTGATGCCTTGATGGACAGTGGATTTTCATCTCAGCTCAATGGGAAACTGCTGGAGAATGTAGAGCCCTGAATGATATGATGACGTATATTTTGTTTTGATAGTATTTCATTGTTTTAGAGACATGGTCTTGCTCTGTTGCCCACGCTTGAGTCAGAGGCATGATCACAGCTCACTGCAGCCTCAAACTCCTGGGCTCAAGCGATGCTCCCACTTTCACCTCATGAGTAGCTAGGACTACAGATGTACATCACCACGCAGGACTAATTTTTTTTTTTTTTTTTTTTAGACCCGGGGTGTGTGGGGGGGGGGGTCTCGCTTGTTGCCCAGGCTGGTCTCGAACTCCTATCTTCAAGTGATCCTCCCACCTCAGCCTCCCAAAGTGCTGGAATTCCAGGTGTGTGCCACCAAGCCTGGCCCTGACTTACATTTAAACAGGATCACTGGTGTGGTATACAAGGATAGATTAAATGAGCGGGGGACAATAATGGAAACAGTGCAACCAGTGAGGAAGTGGTTACGATAATCCAGGTAAGAATGACGGGGGCTTGAAGGAAGGTGATTGGTAGGGGGATGGAAAGATGCATTCAGATGTGGGGTATGTTCTGAATTCAGAGTTGACAAGATTTGCTGATGGATGGGGTGTCGGGTATGAGAGGAAGAGAGGCATTGTTGGTGACACTGACATTTTTGGCCTGAGCTATTTAGTGAGAGAGGAACATGAGGAGCAGAGCCTACTTGAGGGGGGAAATTTAGTACTTGCTTTCCTTTATGATAAGTTCAAAATTCCAGCAGACAAGTCAAGGAGTCCCCTCAGCTGTGGGGATTGCAGAGGTTCGGGGAGCTAGACTGGTGGCCATGGCATCAGGGAGAGACTGCTGCAGTCATCCACAGGAGAGGAATGGTGGCTAGGACTGTAGAAAAGGGAGGTGGAGCAGACAATAAAGAGGTGCTGGTGGCAGGGACTGCTGGTATGGCATCCTGGTGTGGCTATAAGGCAGATCAGTGCGTGTTTTTCTTGGCCTGGGTGTTGGAACCCAAGCCAGCCAGTGTAGGAAGCACATTAGCTGAGACACGGAGCATCTTCAGGGACCATTTTTCTTTAAAAACCATCCATTTCCCATCCACGCCAGAAGGCTGTTGCTTCGCCTGGGCCTCCCCAGAGGCTGTGATGGGAGACAGTGAAACAGCTTCTGGCAGCTCCACAACCTCCCTATCCCTCTGCCCCTCCCTCCTGTCTCAGAGAACAATGAAATCTTTAAGTGAGATAGCACAGAGGAGACGCAAGAACGGGGCTTAACCAAGGGGGTGCGACACAGAGGGAGCATGATTTCCCTGCTAATCAGCGGCTTACCGGGCTGGCAGATCACAGCCTCCCTGTTAAGTGTTTCTGTGTTTTTCAAATGGAGCTGTCACTGACCATTAGCTTCAAGAGCGCTCCCTAAATGGAGACGTCAGCCCTTGGGAGACACAGCCCAGATCAGCTTCCTGCCTGCTGTGTCCTTGAAGTATGGGCAGCTCGGTGGCTGGGATCTAATTAAAAACGCACCATGGATTGCACCTGCCTCTCTGGCTTGTCTTGGGTGAACACTTCAGCCTCACTCAGCTGACAAAAAAAAAAAAAAAGAAAAAGAAAAAATCCGACCCCCTTGTCATCAGGGTACATCAATGGGGCTCCTGGAACAGGAATGGGGGCCAGAAACCAAGAGGGGTATTTAAACCACAAGCACCTCTTTCAGGATTAAGGAGAGGAGTAAGAAGGTTGATTTGTTGAATTATGCTCCTGAATTTAAGAATCTAGACAGTTTGAAAAGCATATCTGTGACCTGTTACACGTAAGCTCTTTTTCTTTTTCTCTTCTCTTTTAATTTGTTTCATTGAGTTAATAACAGAGTCTTGCTGTTGAATGTGGAGTTGGCTTGGTCACCACTGCCACAGGGATCTCGTTTTTGTTTTGTTTTGTTTTGTTTTGTTTCTTGAGACAAGGTCTTGCTCTCTTGCCCAGATTGGGGTGCAGTGGCGTGATCATAGCTCACTGCCACCTTGAATTCCTGGGCTCAAGGGATCCTCCTGCCTTGGCCTTGTGAGTAGCTTGGGACCACAGCTGCGCACCACCATGCCCAGCTAAAGGGATCTTTTAAAGATGCTGACCGGGTTATGCCATTTCCCTGCTCTTATCTGCAATAGCTCCCCATTGCCCAAAGCCCACACTCCTTAGCATGGCTTAAGGGGCCATTTAGGACCTGTTCCCGGACACTTGATCAACAGGCCCTTCCCTGCCCATGTCCCCAACCCCCTGAGACACCCTCCAGCCATACTGAAATATTTCCAGTTCCTGGAACACTCATGAACTCTTGGAGGTGACTCCAAGCCCTTGCACAGGCTGTCTCCTCTGCCAGGAGCACTTGCTCCCACTCCTTCCCCATCCATCCAGCTATCTCCTGTGCATCATTTCTGTCTCCAGAGCAGTGCCACTTCCTCCACAAGTTTTTTCCTGACCTCTCCTCTATACTCCTGGGTTTATCTCATCAAGATATAGGGCGTTCATCAAAGAATTGTTAGAGAAAACAAATGGGAATCTACTATGGACCAATAGGGAAAACAGTTAAATAAATAATGATACATCTATTTGATGTATTACCATGCAAAACACTCTTAAAAATTAAAAGAAGATGTAGAAGAATATGAAATGACATAGTTATATAATTACTAACAGTGTGTACAATATCTTTCCATTCTATAAATTATATACACAAATGTATATAATATCCGTACACATTTTATACACAGGCTTATGGAGATTAGAAGAATTACAGATGGTTTTCATCTTTTTCCTTTTCCCCTTTATGCTTGATTATATTTTTAAAAATTTACATAACAATCAGGTATTATTATTATTTTGTAATAAGAAAAGAAGCTGTGAAAGCTATTTTAAATGAGAGAGCAATTATCATGGAAGAAATTGAAAAATAGAAATAAAGAGAATGGGAGTATTTGGGTAAACTGTTAAGGTTAGCCTGACGCTACTTTAACATGCTTCATCTTAGTAAAACACTCTAAGGCAGCAGCAGGATCGAGTGAGGCTAGGACTGTGAGACCAGCCTGGGCAACATAGCAAGACCCTGTCTCTACAAAAAATTTAAAACTTCTCAGGGCGTGACGGCACATGCCTGTAGTCCCAGCTACCTGGAAGGCTGAAGTCAGAGGATCGCTTGAGCCCAGGAGGTTTAGACTGCAGCAAGCTATGATTGTGCCTCTGCATTCCAGCCTGGGTGACAGAGTGAGACCCTGTCTCAAAACAAAATGAAACAAAAAACCCTCCAAAACAAGGGGCTGCTTTGACGTGTATTTTGATGCTAAGGGATAATGAGGAAGGCTAATATTCGGGTCTTGTAGATCCTCTGCCTAGCAGCATGCCGGACGCTGGCGATACATAGGAGGGTACCTGTTCTTGTCCCCATTGAGCTTAAGGTCTAGCAGAGGACACAGATGCACACACAGGCCACTGCATGGGACCATGGGACAGATGCTGCCATTGAGCACAGAGGAAAGGAACCCAAGAAGGGCTAGGAACACTGTCTGGAGGAAGTGACATCTCACTTGAGTGGGACCTGCAAGACAGACACTGCTTCTTTGGAAGAGGAAAGGAAAGAGCTGGAGAAGAAATGGAGGTAAAAAGAGGGTATGGACCGGGTAAGATGGTGGAGGAGAGCATAAGGCTCCTCCCTGCTGCTGTTGTCTAGCCAAGTTTGATGACATGAGGCTAGTGGCTCAGGGAAGCTACCTGCCCAGCCTCCATCAAGACACCAGGGCACCTTCAGGATAACAAGATCAGAAGGTCACAATGAAAAGACATCCAAGTTACATAGCCTAGGCAAAAAGACAAACGCATCTTTCTTTTTTAACATGTGCACATCCAGTGAAACGCAGGGTCGTTTCTATGCCTTCCAGTTTCCCACAGCTGAACACAGGAGGGACGCACCCAGGAAGAATCAGATGCACAAAGCTGCCTACACATTTGATCATTTAAAAAAGTCGTTTGTGGTCTGGGCTTTGGCAGAAAAAAGAGAGACTGGAGTCTTCTTCTTCTACTAATAATGAAGGTCCCTTACAGTCAGGGATCTTTTACCTCTTATGTTTATTTAGGGAGGAAGTCAGTAGGAGAGGGGTCTTTTGTGTTTCATACTAAGTCTGTTTCGTTTTGCTCTTGCTTTTCTTAATTTTCATTAAAAAAAAAATAATATCCAGTGTTTTGATTTCCTCCAGATCTCAGTTTAAATGGCACCTTGTCAGAGAAGCTGTTCCAGATCACCTTCAAATAAAGTGGATCCTCATTGTTCCCTCCTGTTACTCTGTATCAAGATATCCTCTTCATTTCTTTCACAGAAATAAAATCTAGTATATCTCAATCTATAATTATGAATATATGTTCATTCTCTGTTTATTGTCTGTGTTCTCATCTAGACTGTAAGCTACACGAGAGCAAAGTCACATCTGTTTTATTCACCACTGCGTTTCTAAGACCCAGGCACAAAAAATTATCAAATGGACAAATAATAGTGTATGTTAAGCACTAACTATGAGCCAGATATTGTGTTAAGTGCTTTGCAAGCATTATCTCCTTTAATCCCCCCAAAAGCTCTATGAAGTGCTTACTGTGCAGTGAGAAAATGGGTTTAGAGAGTTTAAGTATCTGACCATGATTTGATCCTAGATTTGACCAGAGATCCAGACTCTTCTATCATTCTCCTACATTTATCGCAGAAACAAACAAGCTATTAAAAAGCACCAAGAGGCGAGGCATGGTGGCTCATGCCTATAATACCAGCACTTTGGGAGGCCCATGTGGGAGGATCACGAAAGGTCAGGAGTTTGAGACCAGCCTGGGCAACATAGCAAGAACTTGTCTCTACAAAGAATTTTTAAAAAATTGGCCAGGCATGGTGGTGCATGCCTATAGTCCCAGCTGTTCAAGAGGCTGAGGCAGGGGGAACCCCTTGAACCTAGGAGTTGGAGGCTGCAGTGAGCTATTACTGTTCCACTTCACTCCAGCCTGGGTGACAGAATGAGACCCTGTCTCAAAAAAAAAAACCCAAAAAACAAAAAACAAAACAAAACAAAAAACAGTAATTGTAATAATTTTTCTTTCTTTTTTTTTTTTTTGAGATGAAGTCTCACTTTGTCACCCAGGTTGGTATGTAGTGGCGCCATCTCGGCTCACTGCAACCTCCACCTTCTGGGTTCAAGTGATTCTCCTGCCTCAGCCTCCCATGTAGCTGGGACTACAGGCGCCCATCACCACGCCCAGCTAATTTTTGTATTTTTAGTAGAGATGGGGTTTCACTATGTTGGCCAGGCTGGTCTTGAACTCCTGACCTCGTGATCCGCCCACCTTGGCCTCCCAAAGTGCTAGGATTACAGGCATAAGCCTCTGCGACTGGCCATAAAAAAATTTAAAACACACAAAAGAGTCCTTCTTAATCCTGCCACCCCAAATCTCTGTATTATGTTAACATCTTGGTCTGTATCCTAGATGGCTGATGAATAGATGAATGGATGTTTTTTAGTTTTTAGACAAAGGTGGAAACATGACTCTGTTCTTTTGCTTGCTTTTTAAGAGAAACTAGATGAAATACACTCTAAACATCTTCCCATGTCAACAGAGTATCTTTTTTTTCTTATCTATTCTTCACCATTCATCCTAAACCCACATTGCTGGCTTCAAGTAAACTCACCCTCAAATAGTAATTATCCCTTCTATTTGCCTATCTTTTTATAGCTTTGATTCCCACAAGGCTGTGAGATAGGCAGGAAAAGGATTATCTCTACTTAACAGATAATTTTAAGAGTTAACAGTTTGTTCCGGGTCATATGGAGTCAAGTAGGAGAGCCAAGATCCAGAGCCCATCTGTTCAATTCCAAAGCCCACGGGCTTTCCATTACATCCCATTGCCTCATACTATGTATCTGATTGTGTGGCATGGACTTAAAAGTTAAGCTGACCTGGGTACCGATCCTGGCTCCAACAATTCACAGCTATACAACCTTCAAGCAAGTTAGCTAAGTCCCCTAAGCTCAAGTTTCTTGTAGGATGGGGTGAGAATGACTTGATAAAATTCACATCAAATACTTAACATGGTAGCTGGTGGCTGCTGCTGAGGGCTGACTGACCTATTCCTGTCCAGTGAGTAAGTCTGATAGGGCTGTGCTCTGGCTTGAAAGAGGTCCTGTAAGCTCTGCCAAACCCCAAATTCCTACCCATATTCCCATCCCAATTACAAGCAGAATGAGGACCTGCCAGTGCTACTTAAGACACAGAACAGAAACCTTCCCACTTAGCCTGGTGCATCATGACAGGAAGCTACAAGACAAAGCCAGGCCCTGGGGCTCCCAGTTAGAGGAAGTGAAAAAAAGACATGTACCCTGGGGAGCAAAAGGGATGTGTTTCCAGTCCCACCCAAGCCTCACTTCCTTAGAAAGACATTTCAAGTACATTCACACACCATCTCTGTG
The DNA here is from genome assembly GCF_003255815.1 of Theropithecus gelada. NCBI lineage: Eukaryota > Metazoa > Chordata > Mammalia > Primates > Cercopithecidae > Theropithecus > Theropithecus gelada. The sequence continues at coordinate 60,114,191 of NC_037688.1, forward strand.
CTGTTTTCCATATGCCATTTGGTGGGGGGGCGGGGGGCATTTGGCGGTTAGTTTTAAGAAACTGTACTTGTAACAAAACAAAAAGTAAGCTTTCTCTTTTCCTTTCTGGGTCATGAGCAGGTCTTAACCTTCCAAATTCAATTGTCACTGGAAGTCTTCGTGGAGTTGGAATTTCTATCGGGAGTGGCTGTGAAGGCAGGAAGAACATCAGCAAATGTGGTGATATGGTTTGAATGTGTCTCCCAAAGTTCATGTGTTGGAAACTTAATCCCCAAGGCAACAGTGTTGAGAGGTGGGAACTTTTGGAGGTGATTGGATTAATGTTATTACTGTGGGAGTGAATTTGTTTAAAAATTAAGTTACCCTCTCTCATGTACTCTCTTGCCGTGTGATGCTTTCTATCAGGTTACTATGCAGCAAGAAGGTCCTCCCCAGATACGGCCCCTGATCTTGGACTTCGCACCATCCAGAACCATTAGCCAAATACATTTCTTTTCATTACAAGTTATCCACTTTTTTTTTTTTAGACAGGGTCTCTCTGTCACTCGGACAGGAGGATTGCTTGAGCCTGGGAGGTCGTGTCTGCAGTAAGCTGTGATCACAACAATGCAGCCTCGACCTCCCAGGCTCAAGCAATCCTGCCTTAGTCACCCAAGTAGCTGGGACTACAGGCATGTGCCACCACACCTGGTTAATTTTTGTAGTATTTTTGTGTGTAGAGACAGAGTTTTGCCATGTTCCCCAAGCTGGTCTCAAACTCCTGGGCTCAAGTGATCTGCCCACATTAGCCTCCCAAAGTACTGGGATTACAGGCATGAGCCACTGCATCTGGCCCCAGTTTCAGGTATTCTTATAGCAGCACAAAACAGACTAAGATAGACACACAATGTCATAAAAATGAAGAAGAGGGGCTTAAAAAGGAGGAGTTACTCTGCATTTATCCTACAGATAAACTCACTTATGTAGGAAACTAGGAAGCTATTCAAAGGGTGATGTAGAGATAGATGTGAAGATAAGAAACAATCTCCAAGATAGAGGGGAATAAAGCAAGATACAGAAATTGTATACAGCATGCTAACATCCTTGTGTGTGATGTAGACTATTTCTGGGCCTGAACACATCTTCTCTAGAAGGTCACACAAGAACCTGGTTGCAGTGGGTGTCTCTAGGAAGGAGAATCAAGAAGCCTAGCTAGGAGCCATGGGTGAGGGGATTCTTAATTTCACTTTGTAGCTTTTAATGCTGCTTGAATATTTTATTTTTTCACATTTTTTTTAAAGGGGAAAGGATTAGAGCACCTAATAATATGGTGAGGTCAAGAAAGATGAGACAAGCTTGTGAAAGGAGGCAGTTTTCAGGTCACTGATGACTCAATGAGAAAAATATCAATAGGATGGTGGGAGCAGAAGCCAGATTGCACCAAACTGAGGAAAGAATAAATTGTCAACAAGTGGAAACAGCAGGAACTGGCAACTCTTTCAAAAGCATATTTGTATGCGAAGTAAGGTAGGGTAGTAGTCCTAGCAGGAGTAAGAGTAGTAGTAAGGAGGATTCCCAGGTTTGAGGTAGGGGATTTTTAACATGAAAAAGACATAGCAGGTTTATGCACAAAGGAGATGGTCAGGATAGAGTCAGAACGGACAGCTGCTGTTTTTGCCCAGCCATCAGGCATTCATTGTCTTTTCTTCTAGTGACAGTGGCTTTATTTTTCTTAAAGGAGATATTCCCTCTCTTCTTTCAAAATGTCTGATTTAGATAGGACATTCCTTCTCTTTTTTCAAAATGTCTGGATTAGATCCAGTTCCCTGGCTAAGAGGGGCAGGTGACCCAGGCCCAACCAATCAGCATATTCCATCCCCCCCTATGCAGTAAGCGATTCCCCTAGAGATGGGCGTATGACCCAATGTCTTCCAAAAAGATTGAGTCCTAGGCTGCTGGGATTTTATAAAAAGGAAGCCCTTTTTTTAAGGTAGAAGTTGCAGAGATAATGGGACATAAGTTGGGAGTTGCTATGTGCCCAAGAAAGCCTTCTGAGAATGAAGAATGAAGTCAACACAGTGGGGAAAGTAATCCTAAGGGATACAGAGAAATGTTTCCCTACTGGCATTGTTTGGGACCATGATCCATCTACATCTGAATACTAACTATCATTATTTTTTGCTTAAAAGTCAATTTAAATCAGGCTCCTATTTGAAACCACAGGAACATAGAGAAGTTGTAGACATAGACTAAACAGGGGAGATAAGCAGGAAGGATCGAGAGGGTGGAGTCCAGAGCAGGAGTGAGGGTAAGTCTCACATGAGTTGGGGGAGGGAACACATATTTGCTAAGACAGAGATGGAAGCCGGGCAAGGAGGTCAAGATGACTATGGAGGTGCTAGGAGGTGGTAAGAAGCTGAGGGCTACCAACTTGTGGCACCCGTGGGCCTCAATTTTCCTCATGATTTAGGGCAGGGATCCCCAATCCCGGGACCATGGACCAGTATCAAAATAACAATAATAATAAAGTCCTGTATCCATTAAGTGGAGCACCAGATTATTTTGCCATGGTTCTGTTATAATCCCTGGGTAAGTCACTTGGGCAAATCTCTAGGCTTCTGCCCATCTACAGAATGGAGCAGTTAAATTCCACTTCTAAGGTCATCGTTCAATTATTGACTTCAATTATATGATATTTCAGTAGTTATTCCCAGACAGAAGCTACCAGTTTCATGCCCTCCCCCAGTCAGTGGCCTTCCCATCTACCATTTCAGTTCAAATCGTTGACTTTTCTGCCAGGGGATATCTCAGAGTCATGTATCTGGTAGGTTCTATGGTTGACTTGCCCCCACAAAGTTCATGTGTTAGAAAATGAATCTCCAATGCAACAGTGTTGAGAGGTGGCACCTCATGAGGACTTAACACTGTTATCTTGGTGGTGGGTTCCAGATAAAAGGGATGAGTTTGGCTCCCTATCTTTCCCCTGCATGTGCACACACACGTATGCATATGCATATATATGCACATACATGCACACACACACACATGCATGCATACTCTCTCTTGCCCTTCACCTTCTGCCGTGGGATGACACAGCAAGAAGTCTCTCACCAGACGCAAGCCCCTCACCCTTGGACTTCCCAGCCTCCAGAACTGTAAGAAATAAATTTCTTTTCTTTATAAATTATCTAGTCTGTGGTATTCAGTTATGGTAACACAACATGGACTAAGACAACAACTGATTTATGAACTTCACTTGGCTCAGGAACCTGCCGATTCCAACCACTAAAGGGGGCCTGGTTTGATCTGAAGTTTAAATGGGTTCTTCATGGGTTTGTAGATAGGTGGAGAGAGATAAACAGACTCCAAGCTATGTGTCCTAAATGGCTCTTGGCTATTTGTTTGTCAGCATATAAATGTAGGTTGATGTTTTTATTAAGATCTCTGCAAACTCCACACACTGGATACCCCAAAAGAACAAGGAGAACTGAGCAGGGAAACCTCTACTCCTTAATGAGCCTGTCTCGACTGCCTCATTTCAATGCTGCCATGCCCTTCTTTCAGAGGTTAGTCAATGTATGCTGTCTTTGTCAGCTTCAAAATCAAAGCCTTAAGGAACAAATAAGATTCGCATCTTTTAAAATCCTGCCAACAAATTATAAAAGGTGTGAATATTCTACTTATTTGTTGCAATATTTTAAGATAAATTTAAATCATTTGAATTGTAAGAATACTCAGTCTTTTTCTATTATGTAATAGACACCATTCGATGGTGTTATCATGACTCTCTCCTGTTAGCACAAGCACGAACCTTACCAGGGGCTCCAAGTGCTTCTAATAATCTTTACAAGGGTCTTGAGACAGTGTACAGTCCAGGGATCAAGTCCTGGCTCCTCCACTTTCTGGTTGCTGGATCTTGGATGAATGCCTTAACTTTTCCAAGCTCTAGTTCCTCATCTGTAATGTGGTGATAACCTTACCTTAGAGGGTTGAAAGAATTAAATAAGGCAATGCATGGAAGGCAGTTAAAACAGTGCCTGATGCAGACAAAAACTCAATATATTTTCTAATATATTTGAACAGTAAAGGTTTTATGACAATTATTTTAAATCACAATTTTCAAAAAGGAATTGTTCTCTTGAGTATTTGATACTTTGGGGGAGTTAGGTTCTGTGCTTAAATAAATCATATTGAGTAAGCGTTAGATCCTTTTCTTAAGCCTTGAATTTGGAGTTTTAACAGCAAACATACAAAGGTTACACTTTCTGGATTCAATTCAGAAATGTCAGCACATCAAACACACACATTCAGACACACACACACAGAAGCACTTACTCATACAGTGTAAAGGGCAATTGGGTTTGGAAGAGAATGTCACATGAACAGAATCGCAGCTCATTAAAGCAGTACTTGAAGCTTTTGACCTCAGCTACATAAACAACGTTTTCAGATGACAGAATTGCCGAGAAACCAAGTCCTGTGAGTATGATTTAGTTTCTGAAGCAGTTCAGCATTTAGACTCTCAGAGGATACGGGCAATGGGATGTGACCAGTTAACCCATGTAGTATTTTGGAAATGATACTAACAGAGCATAGGACAAGGATCTTTGCAAGCTATAAAAGCTTGCTAGGTTTTCAGTCTTTCCTAATGTGCAGATGCCTCAAAATTATGAGTTTTAAGTAAAGGGCAGATAAGAATTGGTAACAAGAGCAGAAATGATTGGAATCAGTCTGTCATACAAGTGGGTTTGGAGTTGGCGAGGCCTGACACAGGCTAGAATGGAAGGAAGGAGGGAATGAGCATTCTAGAGATGTCTAGACAGGACTGGATGGTTGCTCCAATGTAAGGAGCAGAGGAAAGGGGCTCTTAATGTCTACTTCTCGTCAAGTTGTACTCCTCGAGCCCTGCCCAGAGAGCATTGACGATCAGATGCGCCATATTTTAGAACACTTGACAATCTGGTTGACCATATTTTAGAACAATTGATGATCTGATTGATAATATTTTAAAAGACTACTAGAGCCATGTTTACTACTGGGAAGATCCTTGTACACACACTCTAGCACTTAAGACTCCACAGGTGCCAGGCACAGTGACTCATGCCTGTAACCCCCAGCACTTTCAGAGGCAGAGGTGGGAGGATCACTTGAGGCCAGGAGTTTGAGACCAGCATGGGCAATTAATTAAAAACAATGAAAACACAAATAAATAAAAAGCAGCAAAGACTCCAAGGTCTCTAATGAAGCCTACTTAGCTTTCTCTTCCTCTTCATCTCACTGCTTCTATGCTCTTCCTCTTCATCTCACTGCTTCTATGTCTTTGGAGGCAGCTGAATCCTTGTGCCCTGGGCTCATCCCCCTACCCAATTTCCACAGTAAGTCTTACATTAGGTGTTATGGAGCCTTTCAGAGGAAGAGTGACAGGACTTCATTAAGCCAATTCGTGACAACACATGAATGCCATCAAACTCCCCATTAGGCATTTCAATTTGAACATATTACCTAGCATATCTTGTCCTGTGACATTATAGCTCCATGTACTACTACTTCTGCAATAAAATATGCTCATCCATGCCAAAGACTCAATGCACCTTTTGCTACAAGTCAGCAAAATTCTGAGCTGGATCACCGAGACACAGAGGAACTCCCTGGGTACAGCCCTCAGCCACTGCACCCTTTGCATCGACAGGAGGAAGTCCAACCAAGTGCACAACCATGTCCTCCTGCTCTGTGCCCTGCAAGCCAGCGCTCTGTATCACAGAAGATTTCCTGACAGTCTATTTCATTCATTCATCCTATTGCTACCGGGACCAAACTCTTGGCTACCATGTTTTACACTTGAGGAGCAATCCTGTGGGCAGTCTGCAGGGACTCATGTTCATCGGTGCCTTCATGTCCCCATGAGACAATGACTGAGTGCCTACAAGATGCCAGGAACTGGGGAGGACCTGAAGATGCCAGCTTGGGGGTTCTCAAACAGCTCCAACCTGCCCAAGTTTCTATCACCTTTTGCCTGGATTATGGCAAGAGTCTTGGCCAGTCTCGCTGATGTCACCCTTGTCCCTACAGCACTCAGAGTGATCCTTCAAAAACCCAAAGTCAGAACATGTTATTTCTTGGTTCATGAGTTGGAGTAAAAGCCAAAGATCTTTCAGTGGCCTGTGCTTTCCTTTGGCCTCTCTGATCTCACCTCCTTTTCCTTTCTCCCTCAACCCCTCAGCTCAGCCACCTGGAATCCTTGCTCCCCCTTGACCATGCCAGGCAAGCTCCTGCCTCAGGGCCTTTGCATCTGCTACTACCACCCAAATCACTCTCCCTTCTCACCCAGATATACACATGACTCCCACCTCTCTCATCTTCTTCCTGTATTTGCTGAAATGTCATTTTCTCCACCTACTCTATTATATGGACATCTCCCTGACCTGGCTCTTCCAATCTCCATCCCTACTTCAGCTTCCTGCATAATGTTTATCAACTTCTGACACATTGTATATTTCACTTGTTTCTATGTTTATTATTTTGCCCACTCTCCCCAGAATATAAGCTCCATGAGGGCAGGGATGTTAATTATTTTTAGTGCTATGTTCCCATCACCTAGAACAGTACCTAACCTCATCACTCACTGAATGGATGACTTGATATCTGACAACATCCCCACTAGAGGACAGAACCAGCACACGCTACTTCCCAAGCCACTGCTCCATCATGCGCTCAGCGACAGTCTGCCCTTTAGTACCCAAACCAGCAGCTTCCTCCCACCACATGCTGACTAGCAACAGCCTGCTGTGTGCCCTGAACAATAACTTCACTAGAACATTCTATACTTAACTGTATATACGCCTTCACTACAGTCCTGACTACACAGGATCTACCTACTGCACTGCTACAACATGTTCTGCCAGTCAACTCACAGGCCTGCTGTACCCTGCAGCACTGAGTTCTAGTCCCTGCTACATAAAGGTGAAGTCCCTGGTCCCACAGCATCCTATCCCCCGGGAGCTTGTGAGAAATGCAGAATCTCAAACCCCACCGCAGACTGGCTGAGTAAGAATTTTAACCAGATACCCAGGTGACTCGTGTGTGCACATTAAAGTTTAAGACGTTCTGCTAGGCTACATCATGGCATCTGTAATACTGGATTGGACTGTGCAAGGTTAGACTGCAGGAAGCTGCAAACCTGTCCACCCAAAGTCCTATGATTCAATGCACTGCCTCTTCAGATCCTTCGCCAGCACACTCTCCCAACACACACTGCAAAACCACATGATGCCATGACAGTTTGCAAAATCAGCAACCAAATTATAGCCCTTTATAAATAGGGTAGTCACTTACACAACAACCAATTTATTTGCGATACCCTGGCGTACATAAAAAAAAACCATGCACTCTAATATATATCCCTAAAGACTCCTTTATGTTCCACAGCACAGTGTATTATGGCATCTTGTTTTATGGCTATTCACTCATTGAGTAAGAATTCTTGAGCACCTATAATGAGCTAAACCCTATGCTAGGCACTGGGATTTGACACAGAGAAAGTCACAATCTTCAAGTAGTCAAAAAGACAGGCATGAGATTGAACACATTATTACAACCTGTGATGAATTTGTTGATGGGACAGTAGCAGATATCTACTCAGGAATCAGCAAGAGCCTCCCTAAGTGGGTGATGTTCTGCTGATTTGATGAGGGGGGAAAGGCAAGGCACGGTGGGAATCAGGGGGCTGGGAGAGCATAGGAAACGTCTTCGGGCATCCCAGGTGCATGACTCTGCATGGATAAAGCCGGCAAGGGAAAACAAGGCACTGCATGTTTGAGAAACTGAAAGAAGCCCAGGAATGCTGTTCTTGGAGTCAGGAGCTAAAGCTAGGAAGAGAACAGAGATCTAGCATTGGAAGACCTCAAAAGCCATATATGCCAAGGAGCATACTAGACTGGGGCAACAGAGAGCCATTTGGGTGTTTTAAAACAAAAGCAACACACAACCAGGCAAACATTAAAAAAAAATGGCTCTTGTTCCCTGCAACAATACACCAAATCTACTGTATTTCAATACAGTTTCAAACAATGCTCTGTGAACAGCTCCTTGCCACAATAAAAGATGGCATTGAGAACAAATTTTAAAAACCCATTTAAAGTTATTTTAATGAACCTCCAATAATAGCATCCTTCACTGATGTTTGAATATAATCCTCTGTTATTGTTCCTTGTTTTTTCTCTCACCACACTCTATTGAATAGCATGCATGAATCAGGAAGGCTGACAGATACATGCATGCCTTTTCACATCCCACAAGGCACATGGAACTCTGCACACGCTCACCACAGGCCTTTTGGAAGTGGCAGACAGTCAAGAAGGGGTGAGGAAGGAGAAATATAAAATCCTGGGATTGGGGGGAGGAGGGCTCTGATGCAATGCATTTGCAATATAAAAGGCATACAGGCAGACTGGATCAAATGGGTAGGTGATGTATCTTTTTTTTTTTTTTCCCCTGAGACAGGGTCTTGCTCTGTTGCCCAGGCTGGAGTGCAGTGGCATGATCATGGCTCATTGCAGCCTCAACCTCCCAGGATCAAGATCCTCCCAACTCAGCCTCCTGAGTATCTGGGACTACAGGTGGATGCCGTCACACCCACTAATGTTCGTATTTTTTGTAGAGATGGGGTTTTGCCATGTTGCCCAGACTGGTCTCAAATTCCTGGACTCAAGCAATTTGCCTGCCTCAGCCTTCCAAAGTGTGGGGATTACAGGCATGAGCCACTGTACCTGGATGATGTATCATTTATTATTATTTCTAATTCAGTCTAAGGAGATTGAAGGCAGCGCCTGCTCCTTTAGAGCTGGTACCAGAACATTTTGAAGTACGTAGTACAGCCTGATCACTGTACTTTGAAAGTCATTGTTAAACCCACATGGAGGAATTCAAGACACAGGTCAGTGGGAAATCATATCAAATGCAGAATAGTTGAGGGATCTTGTTGATAATGACTAAGTATTGTAATCTTTTTATATTACCAATGATAATAACAGCTACCTTTTCCTGACTGCTTTCTATGAGCCAGGCACGAGGCTAGACCTTTTATATTCATTACTGCTTAGCAGGGCTATTCAAAACATTTAACGGGTCAAAATGGACTCTGGTTGTAAATAACTATTGCTAACAGATGCTGGCTAAACAGCAACCTGACTTTGAACCATCACTACCCTTGAGGCTATAAACCAATCAGTGCATGGGATACATATGGGTGTGGATGTGTTTTATTTGCCCCTGTGTTTAATTTTCAAAAATTTGTTCTGATATATAAAAGAAATCGTGAGTTTTTTTTTTGTTTTTTTTTTTTGTTTTTTTTTGAGACGGAGTCTTGCTCTGTCACCCAGGCTAGAGTGCAGTGGCGTGATCTCAGCTCACTGCAACCTTGCCTCCCAGGTTCAAGCGATTCTCCACGCACAGGTGTGCGCCATCACATCTGGCTAATTTTTGTATTTTTAGTAGAGACGGGGTTTCACCATGTTGGCCAGGCTGGTCTCGAACTCCTGACCTCAGGTGATCTGCCCACCTCGGCCTCCCAAAGTGCTGAGATTACAGGCATGAGCCACTGTACCCAGTCAAATTTGTGAGATTTTATCTAAACATCTTAATTTTATATACCCTTTCACTAAGCCCTTACTACATAGGGCCTACATACTACACTGACCGTAACAGGATCTGTCAATCAACTCACAGGTCTGCTGCACCTCGCAACACTGAGTTCTATCCCCTGAAAACCATGAAGATGGAGCAGCCCTATGGAGGCTGCATCCTGCAGGGCAGGCCATCGGGAGGTGAACATCAGCTGAGCCTGTTAGGTAGCTCATCTGCTCTCTGGCTTGCATTGATCTCCAACACTTTCTCTTCTATCTCACCAGCCCTCTTCCCTCATTTATATTATCTGCTTGGCCTCTGTAGGCATCTGAGTCTGTGACCTCTTCTGGAAGCCACCACCCCATGCCCTGACTAGAAGGAGGACCATTGTCTTCCACATAAAGAGATGATTCTTTTGGCTGGGTGCAGTGGCTCACACCTGTCATCCCAGTACTTTGGAAGGCTGAGGTTTTTGGAGGATCACTTGAGCCCAGGAGTTTGAGAGCCTGGGCAACATGGCAAGACCACATTTATTTATATATATATATATATATATATATATATACACACACACACATATATATATATATATTTATATTTATTTATTTGAGACTGAGTCTCACTCTGTCACCCAGGCTGGAGTGCAGTGGCACAATCTCAGCTCACTGCAACCTCCACCTCCTCAGTTCAAGCGATTCTCCTGCCTCAGCCTCACGAATAGCTGAGATTACAGGCACCACCAGCACACCTAGCTAATTTTTGTATTTTTTTAGTAGAGATGGGGTTTTACCATGTTAGCCAGGCTGGTCTCGAACTCCTGAGCTCAGGTGATCCACCCACCTTGGCTTCCCAAAGTGCTGAGATTACAGGCATGAGGCACCACACCTGGCCAAGACCCCATTTATTTAAACATAAAAATAAAAATTAGGCAGACATAGTGGTATACTCCTGTAGTCCCAGCTACTCAGGAGGCCGAGGTGAGAACATCGCATGAGTCCTGGAGGTTAAGGCTGCAGTAAGCTATGATCGCACTACTGCACTCCAACCTGGGTAACAGAGGAAGACCCTGTCTTTAAAAAAAGAAAAAAAAATGGAGATGATTCTCCATGCTACCTCCCTCTGGTCTCTGCCTAGCTTTCCTGGCTGAGCTCCTAATGCTAAACTCCACGGTAGTGATTCTCAACCTTGAGAGCACATCAAGTCACCTGGAGAGCCTATTAAACACAGAACACTGGGCCCCACCCCTAGAGTTTCTGATTCAGGGGGTCCGGGTTGGAGCCCGAGAACTTCACTCCTAAAGTGCTCATGTAATGTCGATACCACTGACTGTGACACTGCATACTGATACTGCATACTGATGGACAGCACACTTTACAAACCACGGCACTACAGCTAGAAAATGACCCCCAGATGTCCGCTGGGTTCTATGCTGATGGGGATGGGAGCATGTGCGTCTTTCCTCTGGCCAAGTGAGAAAAGGGAGGTCCACATTTCGAGATCTCATAAATAACCCCACAAAAACCATCTGAGTTATACATCTCGCCTCTGAGTTCCCAGCTTCCTGAACAAATAGTTCACTCTTCCTTTCAGTATTACCTTTTCATCTTTTTCCAAATGGGCCCATAAAAGCTATGATGCTGCTCATGACATGTGGGGCCCTCTTCAACCCCAACGTACACACAGATGTTATCTTAAGGAATAGCAGCAGCAGGATTCTGCCCTTCAAAGACCCTACATCGAGACGTTAATTAATGTATGACACAGCTAACAAAAACCACGATCAGCTCTCTGTGAGTGCCTCCTCTGTTCCAGGCTTGTACAAAGTGCTTTATGCATCATAACAACCCTCTGATGTCAAAACTATTATCACCACTGTATTACGGATGATGACACAGTGGATCAGAGAGAGAAAAGGACTGGTCCCAGTTCACCAGCTCTGGAATAACCAAGGGATAGTCTGATCCACTGTACTCATTGAGAGTCAGACACGATTAAGAGTATTGTGCTCAATTCTGTGTCTGTATTTTAAGACGGATATGGATGTCATGGAGAACAGGCACCTGGAAGTGAGGTCCTATGGAACATGCTTGCAGGAGGGGGTGGGGCAGGATTTAACTGGAAATCACAGGATTCAAGAAGGAATCAGGGCGGGGCTGTGGCTCACACCTGTAATCCCAGCACTTTGGGAGGCTAAGGCGGGTGGATCACCTGAGGTCAGGAGTTCGAGACCAGCCTGGCCAACATGGTGAAACCCAGTCTCTACCAAAAATTCAAAAATTGGCCAGGCGTGGTGGCAGGCACCTGTAATCCCAGCTACTCAGGAGGCTGGGGCAGGAGAATTGCTTGAACCCAGGAGGTGGGTTGCAGTGAGCCGAGACTGCACCACTGCACTCCAGCCTGGGTGACACAGCAAGACTCCATCTGGAAGAAGAAGGAAGGAAGGAAGGAAGGAAGGAAGGAAGGAAGGAAGGAAGGAAGGAAGGAAGGAAGGAAGGAAGGAAGGAAGGAAGGAAGGAGAAGAAGAAGAAGAAGAAGAAGAAGAAGAAGAAGAAGAAGAAGAAGAAGAAGAAGAAGAAGAAGAAGAAGAAGAAGAAGAAGGAGAAGAAGAAGAAAGGAGGAGGAGGAGGAGGAGGAGGAGGAGGAGGAGAAGGAGAAGGAGAAGGAGAAGGAGAAGGAGAAGAAGACGAAGACGAAGACGAAGACGAAGACGAAGAAGAAGAAGAAGAAGAAGAAGAAGAAGAAGAAGAAGAAGAAGAAGAAGACATTAGAACCTGCATCCGCAAATGTCTGAAGGTTGATCCACACACAGAGAGAGGCTCTAGCAGGAGTTCTGGTAAGGCTGATCTGACAGCAGTGTGTAAGTTGGCAATAATGAGAAGGGCCACAAAGTAGAACTGGCTGCCTCTAAGGGCCACGGCTTCCTGCACCAGGAGGCATCCAGGGAGAAACGGGATGCATGGAGGTTGGTAGGTTGGTGTAGAGCTGTAATTCTAGCCATTTGGGATGAGGGGAAGGTGCGACACTAGGGAGAGGTGAGCATCACCTGGGAGACTCCTGAACTATATGTCCTTTGCCCCTGGGCTTCCTGGTGGGCCTCCAACACAGTCAGACTGTCTGAGGCTTGGATCCTCCCTTCATCACTGCTGGCTGAGTGACCCTGAACAGAGCACTTAACCCCTCTGAGCCCCTGTTTCCTCTTCCGTAACATGGAATGACAGCACCTTCCTTCACAGGCTGTGGTGAGGATTTAATTAGATGCTGCATGAGAAATGCTTAATACGGTGCCTAGCACGTAAGTGCTCAAGAAAGGAATAACAATACTAGTATCAAAATAACTACCATTATTATCTTCTTCATCTTAACACTCAAACCCTTACAACGTTAGGTTTCAATGACGGTGTTTATGTTCAGTCTTCAGCCTCAGTCAGTAGTTTTACGACCCATCATGGAGTCACCAGGTCTGACCTCTATTTAATTTCACAAAGAAATATCCTCCCAGCGGAATCACAGTTTGATTAATTCAGGTGCAAACTCTTCTTTCCTGATGCCGACAAGTACTCCCTGCTGAGTCTTTGGGGATAGAAAACCTTCCTGTGGGTACGTGGACTGTGGGAAATGTGAGAGTTTTATTCTTGCATTATGAAAGTTATGTCAAAGCTGTCTCCACACCCAAACCCTCCAGGAGGGGGTCTTCAGTTCAAGAGGACGTCAGTCTCTGCTTTACTCTGTTTTGCCTTGGGTGGGAGCTGGCTGCTGAATTGCCATCTTATTTACTGACTCAGACATAGTGTATGTTTCAGAATTAAATTTAAATACTGTTGAGATAAACAACATGACCTTTTCAATGTCAGTATGAAGAGAAAATGACACAGTTGAACCAAGAGAAAGAATGAGGGCAAAATTAGATCCTTTATCATAGTCCAAAAATGGATCTGAACTCTGCTCACCCAAGAACCATTCTCAGAAAGTTGTCAGCTAAGATAGTTACAATAATTGAATCAATGAAACAAAAATTCAATAGGCATCATCGTTTCCATCTTTATAGAGACGGAGCTGGGCCAATGGAAATGTCCATCTTTGTACCCAGTGACTTTGTGCACATGTGTGAACACATACACCCACGTTCCAGTAGACACACTGATGTCTACCCCTCAGGAAGCATTTGGAAAACACGGGGAACGGGCAAGAATACCTTGTATGTGAATAGTCGGCAGTCAGAGAGAATGGGCTACTTACAGCTTTTGGCTTATATGGGGGCTGGATCTCTTTGCGTTCAAGTTTCTCCCAATCAATATACCGGAAAAATGCATGCTCTTTGATATCACGTTCGCCTTCAGGTCCACAACCCAAACGTTTGCCCGGGTGTTTGGTCATCAGCTTTGAGAGAAAGAAAAACATTGTATTTAATGAGTTTCAGAAGAGGAAATGTGAGACACTCAGAAATCATTACTCCAAGGCATTAGGAAAGAAAGCACAAATGAAGAATCTCAACTCATTTTGTTCTTTGCTTTTTATTTCAGCAAAAAATCCCAACCAGGACTTTGTAGGAGAGGACCTGATAACAGGACCTGCTGCCGATCATCTCTTACGGTTAATCAAAACGAAGCCTGAATGTGACCCTGAACTTCAAGTTAGAAATGCTGCATGAGGGCCAGGCACAGTGGCTCACGCCTGTAATCCCAGCACTTTGGGAGGCCTAGGCAGGCAAATCACAAGGTCAAGAGATCAAGACCATCCTGGCCAACATGGTGAAATCCCGTCTCTTCTAAAAATACAAAAATTAGCTGGATGTGGTGGCACACACCTGTAGTCCCAGCTACTCGGGAGGCTGAGGCAGGAGAATCCTTGAACCCAGGAAGCGGAGGTTGCAGTGAGCTGAGACTGCACCACTGCACTCCACAGTCTGGCGACAGAGAGAGACTCCGTCTCAAAAAGGAAAAAAAAAAAAAAAAGAAAAGAAAAGAAAGAAAAAAAGAAATGCCACATGATCCATTTTGGTTTAAGAATAAGTTTTGTGCAATTACCAGTGCATTTAATTAGGACAGTTTCAATATCTTCAAACTTCCCTCCTCCCACAACAAGAAAACTGGAATTTGACAAAAGCAAAGGCTACATTCATTCAGATACCATTTGCATTTCTCAGTAAAGCACTTGCAAAAATGACAAAACAGAAGAAAAAGTATTAGTCAAAGGGGCCCAAGTTTCAAGTAATTACTTTCTGAAAGCTCATTAAACAGTCAAAACCTAGCCCAGCTCATTTCCCTTGTATCATACATTACACACAACGCCGCTGAGGTTTCTTTGGTGTTCCGTTTAAATTACTTAATTATCAAAACCCTCCATCTTTGGGTCTCTGAGTGCTAAATAACAAGATGAATAGATGCTCCAAGATGAAACCAGACAGGCTTCCTCTTGTAAATGAGTCCAAAGCAGCACGAAAATATCTCTGATCTCAAGACTTGAGCAAATGTACAGAGGGTAAAGACGGAAGAGTTGGTGATTAATTAAAAAAAAAAAAAATACAAGTCCAAAAGCTTTCCAGAGTTGACATCACACTGAGCAGCCCATGATGGCAGAATCTTCTGCCCAGGACTTGCGGATGATGGGGAAAGGATGAACCCAGAAATTCATTCCTACACTGCTGGACAGTCACTCAGCCTGTTGCCCCCTTACAAGATAATTTGTGGTCACACACACAAGCATGTACTTGTCATATAAACCGTATCCTCCAGGGTGGGGAAATTAACTGAGCACTTACGTTCTAAGCTAGCTACCTCTTTATTTACATGCACGATCTTCCCCAATCATTGCAATAACCCAATGAGGTGAGTATACTATTTTTCCCATTTGAATAAAAAGGCAATGCACACTCAGAGAAGTTGAGGAACAGCAAGGACTCAAGAGATAGGAAGTGGCAGTCAGTAAGAGCTGGGTGCAGACTCCACCTCTGCCTAGCTCTAAAACTTGGGCTATTAAGAAAAATGGGAGCACATTTCACACGTGGTTTTCTCAGGAATTTTTGTGACCTGGCTTTGTCAGGAGAGGTTTATGGAGGGTGAGGAAATTGAGTCAAGCCTTGACATTTGTGTAAGATTAGGATGTGAGGAATGAAAGGGCAGGGAGGTTTTGGTTCACACTGATAATAAAATAATAATATCAATAATGGCTTCCGTGTACTGAGCATGACGACATCATATGCATTCAGGCTCCGTGCTAAAGGCTTCCCAGCTGTTACCCATTACTCTTTAACCTTTGCAACAATACTCTGAGGCCTCAGCAACTCTTATCCCCCGTTTTCCAGGTAAAGGATGTAGGTGCAGAGAAGTAAAGTCATCTGTCTAAGGTCAAACAGCTAAGGAGCAGGGCAAGGTTTTGAACAGCTCTGCCTGGCTCAGGACTCTTATAGCTTTATGTTCACTGAACAGTCTCAGCTGTTCAGTGTCTGCTGGTTTTCACCCTAAGGTACGGCCTATTTGGGCTTCTGTTTGCTTCAAGTTTGTTCAAAGTGGGCATAGCCCTCTGAGTAAGGTTTTACTAATTTTTGGGGGGAAGGGAGGTAGAAAATCGGGCCTTTGAGGGGATGGACATATAAAGGACACTGCTTCAATTAAACAGGAGACTGTTTTCAAAAGCTCAGCTGAATTTCTGTCTAAGCAGGAGGATGCCAAGCAAAGAAAAGGCACTGCAGAAACATCCAGCATTAATTCAGAGTCTCTGCCCAGTTCCCGCACTCTTGCTC
Organism: Theropithecus gelada; assembly: GCF_003255815.1. Classification (NCBI taxonomy): domain Eukaryota; kingdom Metazoa; phylum Chordata; class Mammalia; order Primates; family Cercopithecidae; genus Theropithecus; species Theropithecus gelada. The sequence continues at coordinate 60,130,530 of NC_037688.1, forward strand.
TAATGTGCCCGAAGCCATGTAGACAGCTGGATTTAATCACTGTTCCAATCTCTGATCACCTCCCAGACGCATCCCCTGAGGCTCGCTGTTCTGGAGGAAGCATTTGGCTGTTCGCTTGAGCATCACTCGTTTCTGGAGTACCCTCCTTGAAGGAAGAGCCCACATTGGACTCAGCCCACTCAATTAATAATGGTCCCCAAACTCAATAGTAAGAGAGTCACCCCAGTTAATCATGAAGGTTATGGGTCCTGAATTAATAGAAAACGGCTCTACCAGGGAAACTGCTAATTGGAGCTGAAGCTGAAGACGGCTGACCTGGAAAATCCTCTCCTCCATGACCCACTTAGAACCCCCAGCTGTCCAGGCAGGGCGGGCATGTGAAGGGGAGGACTCTGTGCATGTACTGAATACCTACTATGTGCCCACGTCATGCAAGGAGCTTTCTCTTACGTTTTCTCATGTAATGCTCTCAAAAACTCTTTTCAGTGAGTACTACTACTTCATTTTTTAAAATAAACAGAAGCACAGAGATGCAAAGGAAGTGGCTTAAGATCTTGCACCTAGGCTGGGTGCAGTGGCCCATGCCTGTAATCCCAGCACTTTGGGAGGCAGAGGCAGTAGGATCACTTGAGCCTGGGAGATCAAGGCTGCAGTGAGCCATGATCATGCCACGGCACCCTAGCCTGGGTGACAGAGCGAGATGTTGTCAAAAAAAAAAAAAAAAAAGACCCTGCGCCTAGAAAATGGAAGGGTCAAGATTTGCAAAGGGTCTCTTGATCTCCAAATCCCCGACTTTAAAAGTCGCGATTCCAGGGAATGCAAACTCAAATGCCAAGAGGAACCAGGCAGATAACACAATAGTGTCAGCACTAGTAATAGAAATAATAACTTCCAAGGGGTTTGGAGCAGAGTGCCAGCCTCTACTCGAAGTGATTTACAGTATTCAGCTATTTAATCATCAAAGAACCCTGTGTGGACTGCTATTATTATTCCCAATCTGCAGACGCCGTCAAACAACTTCCCCATGGTCTGAGGGCAATTAATGCCTGAACCAGGATTTGAACTTGGGTAGAATTGGCCAGGTGAGAATTTCTGTGAATTACAGAGGGCAAGCCCCAACTACAGAGGGCAGTGGTTTCCAATCTAGCTGACTGGTGCTTTGTAAGAATGACAAGCCAATGTGGCAAGATCTGATTTTTCAAGAGAAACCTGAAAGCTGAATGTTTATGAGAAATCTCCTGATCCTTATATGCTGGCAATTATTAAACAAATTAAAAGCTCCAGGTGCCACCTTCTGTCTACCCCTCCCACCCTTCAATACCATGTCTATGGGGGCCTGTACAGGCCTTCGTGTGTGCCTTCTTTTTCTTTATGGGCTTTGCTTAGGTTCCTAATGCACCTCTGCGACTCCCCTCTCTATTCTTCATTTTCCCTCTCCCTGCCTCACACCCTCAAAGAAAATATTTTCAAGCAATTCACTTTAGATGTTCGGGATTGAGATTAATTCACAGGTGGTTTCCCCAGGGATACGTGCATCTCAGCCTATGGAGCTGAGGTGAAAACCTTAGGTGATTCACTGAGAGTGGGAATTTAGGCAGTGTGACAAGGTGCTTTTAGGCTGAGAGGCTGGCCCAGCTATTCCAAACTGGGCCAAGCCTCAGATTGGCCTGCCTGAGTTTCCCAGTTTTCCTTCACCCAAGCCAGTGCATTCAGCATCTGGCTGGGGTCAGGAAGAGCAAAGTAGGGCATGAAAAGTCTGTAAGCATCCCACAGATCTAGGACTGGCAGCCCTGGTTTATTCAGACACACAGGTGGGAACCCGCTGATTAAGGCATGGCCATGTTCTAACCTGTACCACTGGGTGGTGGGAGAGCAAATTCTTTATTAGTATATTACGCTTGGAACATATTTTCTGGGCATCTAATTTGATTGCTTTCAGGCTTCCATCAGAGTTGAAAAATCACTTCATTTGGACAGTATGTTTAAAGGTAGTGGTGTGCAAGTCAAATGGAGACTTTTCCAAAATACTCATACCCAGACTTAATCTCTGGGGTGAGGCAGAAGCATGTGCATTCTGGTAAAGCACTTCAGGTTATCCTGATGGCTCCAAAAGTGAGCGTCACTGATCCTTAGGATCTCACATAAGTCACTGTGAGTATGCCTTGGTCCAACACAAGACGCAAAACAAACAATCCTTCCCCATAAACACACGTCCTGCTTTCTTCGCAGGTGCCCTGTGTATAAACTGTAGACGTACAAGCGTGCATTCCCTTTGAGCCATTTGTGTGCATGTTGGGGGAGAGGGGACAGTGGGATTTTGAGTACACTGAATTTCAGTCTGCTTATCTAGAGAATTCCTTAACCTCAACACTGCCTGGTATTGTTTAGAACAAAAGTTGCACGCTCTTGGTATTAACTAAACACATACAGCAGAGCAGGGCAAGATAGCCTGAGTTGTGCCGAAGACCTCTTGTGCCCTTTCCCACGACTTCCAGCTCTTTGACAAAATCTCTGTGCTTTCTACCTCATTCACTCAATGAGCATTCCCCTGTGCTGGTTCAGAGACTGCAGCCCAGCCAGCAGCAAGACGCAGCTGCAGGCAGCTCTCTGTGGCACTTCTGTGCAAATCAGAAAAAAAGCTTTCTCTCCTCTGGGAGGTAGCAGCTCCACGCCAGGGTTCTCATATTGCCAAACGGAGCGAAGGGTGGAGTTCAGGCTCTGTTCCCCCACAGTGGGGTGTCCTTGGGCAAGGTACATCCCACATGCCTGTATGGGGTGGTCCTGGCCACAGCTTTAAGAGATGTACTTACCCCTTTGCAGATGGCCACAGCTTCCTTGGACATAGACTTGGGATAGGCTACGTTGTGTTCCATGATGGACTGGAAGAGTTCATCTTCATCCTCCCCTTCAAAGGGTGCCTGTATGACAGGGGAGGGTGGGAGGAGAAGAATCCCTGCTTGAACCCTCCCCAGAGCCCCCCTCAACTGGCAGACTCTCCTCCCTGGGGCCTACAGTGAAGCCACACACCCAGGCTTTCCAATGACCACGGACTTGTATGACCCCAAGGCCGGGAAAGTCATAGAGGTTTCCATTTATGAGCTGTTACCAAACATGCATTCTCCTAAGGAAACCATGTGGATGGGGGTAGGGAGGACTTCTCTTATCGATCACTTAAAATTCAATTACCTGCCCAGCCAACATTTCATACAGCAGGACTCCAAATGCCCACCAATCCACGGACTTCCCATAGGGCTGATAAGCAATTATCTAGAAAACAGAAGGCATCCTATCAGGGAGGTTTGCAGTTCATGTATCCTCTGGAGACAGATTCCACTCTTCTTTTACAAGAAGGCTAGTGCCCACCTGAGCTATTTCTTTACATTAGCTACTCAGGGAATGACAGACATGCTTTGCAGAGGCACCTGCAGCTGGGCAAACACCTGTGGCTGTCGCATTGCCTTTTCGAAGCACTAAGTACGGTGTATTATTATTATCATTATTTTCAAAACAGTGAGCATGGAATTTTTAAAAGCAAAACTGTCTTTACTCTTCATTGTAAAAGTTGTAACATTTACACAATAATGTAAATATACTTAACACTACTAAGCTGTACACTTAGAAATGGTTAAGATAGTAAATTTTATGTTACATGTTTTTAAAACATAATTACAAATAAAAACGTTTAAGAGGTAATAATATTTGTTACTATTTTACTATTTCTTTATAAAAGATAGCTAAGCTGAGATGATAACATGAAAATCACCCATAATCCTTTATTAAGAGAAAAATTATGACTAATATTTGGTCTACTTCATTCCATACTCTTTTCTCTGAATACATATTAAACTCTGTGTGTATGTGTGTGCTTTACATAAACACTTTGGTATGTGGACCATTTTTTTTCTTTTTTCTTTTCTTTTCTTTTTTTTTTTTTTTTTGATAGTGTCTCTTTTTGTCACCTAGGCTGGAGTGCAGTGGCAAGATCATGGCTCATAGCTCACAGCCTTGGCCTCCTGGGCTCAAGTAATCCCTGCACCTCAGCCTCCTGTGTAGTTGGGACTATAGGTGCTCACCACCATGCTAATTATTTAATTTTTTGTAGGGACGGGGTCTCTCTATATTGCCCAGACTGAACTCAAACTCAAGCAATCCTCCCACTTTGGCCTCCCAAAGCACTGGGATTATGGGCAATAGATCTTTAATAAAGCCAGTTATTCACTTAAATTTTCCTTGCTAATTTAATATTTGTATATGAACACAATCAGTTTTTATCTCTACATAACATTATGTTGAATGGATACACCAAAATCTATCTTATAAATTTCCAATTGATTAGGTCTCTTCCTATGCTGTAACATATATTCTTGTAATTAGACATTTGGACATCTGTCCAAGTATTTCCTTAAGATAAACTCCTAGATGTAGAATTGGTGGATCATGTAGGTATATGCGGTTGTGAAGTTTTTAATTCATATTCCCAAACTGCCAGAACATGGAAAAGTCTAGAAGAGCCATGTGATGGTCCATCTTTCAGCATGTAGGGATGTAAAACTAACCATGTCAGAGGTTAAGAGGTAATATAGCAAAGGCTAAAGGCTGAGGTCTGAGGGTTAGGCAGTCTGACTTTGAATCCTGACTGCTGTCTACCGGTTGGTTGTCTGATCACAGGAGAAGTTACTTAACTTCTATAGTATCTATATCATGGGGTTATGTGAGATACTAGGTGGCTTTCACATATTATGCCCTCAAAATGTTAACTAATCCTAGAATGTTTTATAATTCAGTTATTGCTTGTTTAACTCAAAAAGGGTATTTGAGCAAACTTGGCTATAAAGTGAATGGCCGTTTCTTGATCTCTATCTCCCACTTTGATTTCTATTCCAAAATCAGAAACGCAGAGATGTTGATTATAGGATATGAAATTTCAGTTAAGTAGGAGGAATAAATTCAAGAGATCTATCGTACAACACAGTAACTATAGTTAATAACTATCTATTGTATTCTTTAAAATTGCTAAGAGGGATTTTTAAGTGTTCTTACCACAAAAAAAAAAGTATGTGAGATAATAAATATGTTAATTAACTCAACTTAGCCATTCCACAATGTATACGTATTTCAGAACAACATGTTGCACATGATAAATGTATACAATTTTACTTGTCAATTATGAATGAATGAAATGCGTTCTGAGAAGTAACCCGCAAGACAAGGAAGGGAAAGCAGTCCAGGAGAACACTTCCCATTGAAAGTGTTTTCACACTTTTAAAGTACTTCAAGTCTTGTTTGATCCTCATGACAACCCAACAAGTCAATCTTTTTACAAAGGAAACTAGAGCCTGGGATGTGAGACCAGTTGCCAGAGGTGATGTGGTTAGTTCATGACAAAGCCTGACCTGCAGCTTATCCCTCCCATCTGCAGGCTGGAGGGGAGGCAACTTCATCAGCAACACAGTTCAGGGTTTTTTGTGCTTGTCTGGATCACCACCAGTGAGGAACTTCTGAGAACCCCAAATCCTGGGCCTCACCCTGCAGAGATTCTAATGGGATGGCATTTGAGCAGCCCACATTGTTTTCTGTTTGTTTGTCTGTGGGTTTTTTTTTTTTTTTGGAGACATGGTCTCGCTCTGTTTCCCAGGCTGAGGTGCAGTGGCATGATCACTGCTTACTGCAGCCTCCACCTGCTGGGCTCGAGCAATCCTCCCGCCTTAGCCTCCTGCGTAGTCAGGACAGCAGGTGTAAGCTAGTGCACTGGGTGAATTTTTATTTTAATTTTTTGTAGAGATTAGGGTCTCACTATGTTGTCCAGTCTGGTCTCAAACTCCTACCCTCAAGCGATCTTCTTGCCTCAGCCTCCCAAAGCACTGAGATTACAGGGGTGAGCCACCATGCCCCAGCTGCATCCTACATCATAAAAGCTCTCTCATGACTCTAAACTGCAGTTAGAGTTGAGAACCAGAGATTATGGAACCCACGGCCTATCAGGAAGTTGTGTTATAGATTGTGTCATATCTAATTAATTAACAAAATGATAATAGACCAAAGTATATCACATTGGGAAAACTTCATTGGGTCTGAATAAAGCCTTATTATTTTTGAATTACTTTATTACTCAAGTAATATACAAATATATTTACCTTGTAAAAAAAAATGTCAGCAGTATACAGAAGTAGCTAAATTTCTCTTTACAATTCCCTTATCTTCAGAGGTAACCAGCGTTATAAAATCAGTCTGAAATCTTCCAGATTTTTGTATGCTTTTACTAGTTGAAAACAGAGCAGTGTTCCGTGTATTTCTGTTTTATCCATAAATAGTATCACATTGTTGTCATTCCTCTTTCTTTTTTTTTGTTTTTTTGTTTTTTTGGTTTTTTTTTTTTTTTTTTGAGACAGGGTCTCACTGTGTCATGCAGGCTGGAGTGCAGTGGCATAATCACGGCTCACTGCAGCCTGGACCTCCTGGGGCTCAGGTGATTCTCTTACCTCAGTCTCCCAAGTAGCTGGGACTACAGGCACGTGCCACCACACCTGGCTAATATTTGTATTTTTTTGTAGAGACGAGGTCTCGCCATGTTGCCCAGGTTGTTCTGGAGCTCCTGGGCTCAAGTGATCCATTTGCCTCTGCCTCCCAAAGTGCTGGGATTACAGGCACGAGCTGCCGTGCCCGGCCTTGGATTTGTCATTCTGTACCTTGATTTTTTTTTTTTCTCTAACAATGTGTCTTGAAGATCTTTTCATATCTACATACATATCTAACTCACTCTTCTGAATTGGTGCCTGGTAGTATTTCATGCTATAAATAAATCATGGGCTATTGTCCATTTTCCTACTGAGGAACATATACAGGACACAGATCCCATGTCATATGCCAGCCCAGGGGATCTGCTCTTTCTCTCTCGACAAACATTTCGACGTCACAATTAGGCGGTATCACATGGCTGTGGGCCACAGCAGTCTGATGAAGAATTTTACTGATGTGTGTTGGATGGTTCTTTTGAGTTTTATTTAAATTTTCTCCCAAACCTTGATGTATTTTGGGCTTGGGCTTCTGGATGTGTGCTAAATTAATTTGCATGTGTGATCTCAAAGGGAGGATTTAGAGTATAGAATAAGATTCTGCCCGAGGTTCCCTTGCAAGGTACCACCCTCGACCCTTCCCAGCTCTCACACGGCCATCTGGGGAGCAGAGGGTACATCACTGCAATGTGAACGTGTGCCCGGCAGCTCTCACCTCAGGGGCGATGTAGTCTGGAGTGCCACAGAATGTCTTGGTTGTCACCCCATCCCAGATGTTCTCCTTACACATGCCAAAATCAGCAATCTTGATGTGCCCCTCAGAATCGAGCATCACGTTGTCAAGTTTTAGGTCACTATGGCAGACACAAGAATTTAGAGATTTAATTAATTGCTATGCATTTCAAGCCAAGCAACAGCCACTCATTATGCATAAAACACTGTGTTAGGTGTTGTGTGGGCACAAAGGTCAGTAGAAACCAGCCTTTGACCTCCAACAGCTTACAATCTGGCAGGGAAATAAAAAGAGGTCCACAAACCTCCGTGCTTTTCTTTTTCTACAGAGCCAACTGTGCCAAGTGTCTCACAAGGACACAAAGAGACAGCACTTCTGAAAAGAGGGAGATCCACAGAAAGTTAAGCAAAGGGCAGAGCATCCATGACACTTCCTGGATCCAGGAAAATTCCAAGAATTTTCCTTTGCAACTTAAAGATCCCTTATATTTTGTAAGAAGATACATTTTCCACAAAATTATTATTTTTAAAAATATCTCTGAAGATGACAAAGAAAAAAAAGCTGATTGAAGGAAGTGTTCCCTGATCTCTTGGACCACCTCCTAGGACATGACCCAGGAGTTTCCATTGATTCTTTGAATAAAAAGATATTTGGCCGGGCATGTTGGCTCACATCTGCAATTCCAGCACTTTGGGAGGTCAAGGCAGTTGGATCACAAGGTCAGGAGTTCAAGACCAGCCTGGCCAATATGGTGAAACCTCGTCTCTACTAAAAATAAAAAATTAGCTGGACTTGGTGGCGGGCGCCTGTAGTCCCAGCTACCCGGGAGGCTGAGGCAGGAAAATAGCTTGAACCCGGGAGGCGGAGGTTGCAGTGAGCCGAGATAGTGCCACTGCACTCCAGCCTGGGTGACAGAGCGAGACTCTGTCTCAAAAACAAACAAACAAAAAAATTGTTGAACAATTACTATGTGACAGGCACTATGCCTGGATGTAGTATGTAGCTGTAAACAAGATAAGCCTCCTGTTCTTCAGATAAAATTTCAGTGCTGGGCAAAAGATAACAATTACTCTATAAGCATGATTATTATAGATTCTGATAAGTGGTATGATGAAAATAAAGAGGACATAAGATAGTGATTAGAGGAAGTCACTTTAAGCAGGGTGTCAGTCAGAAAGGACCTCTCTAAGGTGGTGACATTTGAGCTCTAACCTAAAGGATATGTGCTGTATTCTCTTTTATTTTCATCTGTGTTGATGAGAAGAGCTTGATATTTTGGGGAACACTTGTAGTCTTTAGCACACAAGATGGATCCAATATCAACACACTTTCCTCCTCCCTAAACACCTACTCCAATGTCAATGCTTTATATTTCAGCACCAGTGAGCAAGGCTGAGTGATGGATCAGATGGTTCCAGTCCTAATAGAAGATGAGGAACTCCGACTTCCTGAGAGGTAGGGGGATCTATTGCTTAATTCAGATGTTTCCCTTCGGTCATCTTCATTGGGCAGTGGGCATTCGTGGTTCTGCCTATTCTAGTATTTTGTGATGACAGCATTCTAATATTCCCTAGAAGAAACACCCTCGTCCAATTCTTCCATGGGTGTAACATGGCTTCCATGTAACATGGCTCCAGGAATGGTCATGTGGGCCTGTCCTGGCCAATGGCAATATTCCATTCTTCTGGTTACAGTGATTGATTCAGGAATGGGCATGTGATCCAATGTGAGCTAATCAAAGCTTTTAAGTATTAGTGCCGGCACTTTAGCTGGCACAATCAAGAAAGGGATAAGTGCATTTTACATTGGGGTTGTTCAGGTGGTATTATGGAAGTCTAGAAACTCCAGGGGTCACCAGATGAAGAGAAGCAATCTAATATAGAGAAAGTAGAGCCTAGAGGGAGGATGATAAAGTGTGCCCTCATAACGTGCACTTGAGCCTCTGCATGTATCCAGGCCTAAAGTCAGATCTGCACCTGGATTTTTAAGTTATGTCAGCCAATAAATGCCTCTTTTAACCTCAGTTACTTTGAATTGAGTTACCGTCATCATTTCCGACTAAAAGAATACAATCTGAAAACTATATCCTGGCATCTCCTATCTGTGTCTGTGGGTTCTCCTTATTCAAAGGGAGGGGGAGGTCCACTTGCACTCGCCCAGTGATGTTTGCCAATCCCAACACGCCATGCCGTTGGCGCTGTCCATGGTGCTGCTCGTATCCAGCCTTCATGCTCATCTACACGCCACCGTGATTTGAGTGAAAGTTTGGAACTCAGAAAACCCAGGCTTTGCAGCAATTTGCTTTTCCTAAACTTACTAGGTAGGTCTATATGTGATATATGTGATTTCTCTAATAGTGACAAATGACATCCCTTCAGCGGGACCACATGCCCAGAAGCAGGCAGCTGGGTAGACTAGGGAAGTGATAAAATCTTCATCTATTATAGAAAAGAAGTTTCAGGTGCCAAGAGCCAGGCAGTCCTGAGGCTGGAGGGCACCTCTGTCATCTTTACCATCACATAGCAGTGTTTTGATATCACACCCTAATCTTTTGTTCTATGTAATAAATCCTCATTTCTGCTTCAAAAGATGGATGGAGAAATTATTTTCATTTTTCAGAAAACCATCAAGGGCAAAACCAACACACATTCCAGATATAGTGATTGGTAAATCAGAAACCAAGTTTGATAGGAAGAATCTTTTTCCCTCCTCGCCCCCCAACACAACATCTCCATTTCCTTAAAGATGGTAAGTCTAACAAAATCCTTCATCCTCTTTACTTAAGAACTGTTCAATTAAGTAGAGATTTAGATGAAGGAGGTAGTGATTTGTAACATCTTAAAAGACTACCACTATGAAGGCAATCTCTATGAAATGACAAAACCATACATCTTTTGTCAAGTAATTTATTTTTTACCATTCCTATTTGACTATCAATTTCAAGAAGTCTATTTCCAAGAAGTGTTCTGGAGGGTGAGCAACAAAAACCAACTGTGATGACTTTTACCTGAAAAGGAATTCATCAAAGGATATTGGGGAGCTCACGGAATCTTTGAGGAGATTGAAGAACCAGATTAAGAGTCTATACAGCCCAAAATGATGCCTAACTGCAACTCAGAGCTTGTCCAATGACACCACCACCCAAGTTGCCATGGGACACAAACATCACCCCTTATTCCATGAAGCCCTAAGCTGGACTCTGCCTATTGCTGTTAAGACCCTCTTCTCTTGCCTCTGGAAAGTAACTGCTGATAATTACTATGGCCTCTCTTGATACTGTGCTTTCTGCTTTCTTGGCCACTAGTTTCTGATTCAAGGTCTTGAGTAAGTATGACCAAGTGTCAGTGCTTGTGTTGTGTGCCTGCCCTGGCTACAGGAGGGCTGTGAAATGAGTATCTGTCATTTTCATTATCTATAGTAGGAGATTGACTCTGTTCTTACACATACGCAAAAGAGGGGTTCAGATGAAGACTGGCCTAAAAGATTGATAAATATCCCTTTAAAGACCATATTAATAGTGGAAGATTAAAGGGAGAGTATGTAGTTAGTTTAGGAAAAGGGACTTTGGAATAGGTATCATATTAGCACCTGAAATGCTAGCCTTTGAATTTTACCACCTGGATCTGGATTCATGGATCCCAGATCCCAACGCGGCTTCCTGATTGATTAGAAACTAGCCCTGAATCACAACTCAATTGACTAGAACTCTAATTATTTCCTTTCCTGTTTCCTACACTGGGACTGGATTTTCTTCCAACAAACTTGTAGTTCCATGTTTAATCTTCTCAAGAATCCAGTTGGTTCTATTTTAGTAGAGGCACATCCCACATAAGAGTTAGGTCCTAATGTCAGCACCCAAGTTGAAAATCATGTAGAGTGAAAAATCACCCATGATCCCTGTCTCTGTGGTTAAGCACTAGCTGAAGTCATTGGCTTGAATTTAGGGATCACATCATCACATCATATGGAAGATCATATGCACCTTTTTTTTTTTTTTTTTGAGATAGAGTTTCATTCTTGTTGCCCAGGCTGGAGTGCAACAGGGCGATCTTGGCTCACCACAACCTCTGTCTCCTGGGTTCAAGCGATTCTCCTGCCTCAGCCTCCCAAGTAGCTGGGATTACAGGCATGTGCAACCACACCTAGCTAATGTTCGTATTTTTTTTAGTAGAGATGGGGGTTCACCATGTTGGCCAGGCTGGTCACCAACTCCTGACCTCAGGCAATCTGCCCGCCTCAGCCTCTCTACATGCTGGGTTTACAGGCATGAGTCACTGCCCCCAGCCTCATGTGTATCTTTCAACACCAGAATTATATTCAGCACAAAATGATACTGTCACTATGAGAGTCAAAAGAGAAACTAAGGGAATTAGATGATTTCCACGTGCCATTTCATGCACACAGAGCTAATGTGTTCACTGAGGGCAAACGTGGGCATGGACAGAATGAGCATACTATTTAAAATTTAAATTCTTTTTTTAGAGACAGGGTCTTGCTCTGTTGCCCAGGCTGGAGTGCAGTGGCACAATCATAGCTCACTGCAGTTTCGAACTCCTGGGCTCAAGTGATCCTCCTGCCTCAGCTTCTAAATTCATCTTCTCTCTATTTTCACACTTTCACTAGGATCACCCACATGCCAAGTAAAACCACTCCTCTTCTTGACCTTCTTCCCTCCATCACTAGGAGAAAGTAGGAATGGCAGGGACTTTGTGCACTCAGAATAAGATTATCCTTCCCCCTATAGATTTCATATCAGCACTCCAAGGTGTGACTAAAAGCCCCAGGACTCTGAAAGCTTCTGATAAGGCCCCCACTTCCCATCCCTCCGTCCTGCCAGGACTCCATAGCCTTGCCTCCACTATCTGCCTTGTACTTACCAGGGCTAATCTTATCATGCCTTTTTGTTTTTGTTTTTTTTTTTTTTTGAGACAGGGTCTCGCTCTGTCACCCAGGCTGGAATGCAGTAGTATGATCATAGCTCACTGCATCCTTGAACTCCTGGGCTCAACTGATCGTCCCACCTCAGCCTCCTGAGTAGCTAGGTCTATAGGTATGCACCACCACACCTGGCTAATTGTATTTTATTTTTAGAGATGGGAGCCTCACTATGTTGCCTAGGCTGGTCTGAAGTTCCTAGCTTGAAGCATTCCTCCTGCCTCGGCATCCCAAAGCGTTGGGATTACAGGTGGTAGCTACTGTGCCCAGCCCCCTCATGCCTTTTAATCCCATATCCCGCAGTTAAAGCAAAAGGCCCAGGACTCCCAAGTCACCCCTAACTCTCCAGGCTCTCATCACTACGCTCTCTACAGAATGAGAGGGAACCCTCCAACACACAGGGTACACCAGCACCCTCCCCTGCTTGATTTATCTCCATAGTACTTATCACTACTTGGCAGACTATGTTTTTATGATTCACTTATCTGTCTCCCACCACGAAAAGATAAACTCCACAGGGGCAAGGGGTTTCATCTGTTTTATTCACTTCTGTATGCCCACCACCCACAAGAGTGCCTAGAATATAGTAGGATTTGATAAATATGTGTCAAACGCATGAATGGAATAGACTTTTGTGGTTCTTCATAATCTTTGAAATAGACACCCCCCCCCACCCATGCCAAGTGCTGTTTGGAAGCCTCATGCCTTGCAGCCTCTCTTGCATAACAAACCAGCCCAAGCCTGCACTGGCTATGCCATTTGCATCGACGTAGTACAAGGAGAATTGTACGCCCTGGACTCGCTGACAAATAGCAGCCTCGGGTGCAATCGTCCGCCTTGCATGAAATATAAAACGATATGACTCATGCAGCTATGATCATCCATTTGCTCCTCCAAAAACCAGCAGATGCCAAGTCCTGAACTTAATCCTGTCTTTCAGAGCAGCCACTCAGAGATCCATTTCCAAGTTGTAGTTACATAGCAGAAATAAATAAATAAATAATGTTTCATAATAATGTGATCCATCACATTCTGCCAACCAAAATTCTTTGTCTGCTCCTCAAATGTAGGGTCCACAAGCAAGAGAAAAAAGTACTGGGGTCCTCTCTGTGAGTCTCCTCTTAGAGCAAATGGTCTCCTGTTTGAGGCCCTGAACCATCATTGGTGACACAGTCCATCGAGATTTTCTACCACCATATAGAGCTGTCCAAACTTTGCCAGGGCAGTGGGCGATGCTGCCTGGCAGAACACATGCCCAAGTTAGTTCTGGAGGATTCCTCCCCCACCACGGATTCTAATTTTAAAAGCAGCTGAAGAAAGAGGCAGGGCAGGGAGGAGCTGAGGGAGATGAAGAGATGGAAAGTACAGCAGTATTCACTTACCGGTAAATGATGCCCTTACTCTGTAAGAAGAACAGACCGATGGCAATTTCTGCAGCGTAAAATCTGAAATTAAAAAAAAAAAAAAAAAAAAAGGCAATGGAGAAACTCAAGGACACCATATGCTTGGCAATGCTCAGAATTCAATACAATATTGAACTAGGTGCAGGGCATTAAAGAACCCATGGATGGTCAGCTAAATAGCTCATAAAATGCTGAGAGTATGGATGGATTCACAGGGTGGTTTAGAAGGTGATGGGGTTGCCTTAAGGACAAATTGGGGGTAGGCAGAAGTTCAGCAATTGTATAGTGGAGAGGGGGCCATGGGATATGATGAGCTGGATGGAGAATTACGGTTTCACTAGCTGGGTAACATAGTGAGGCCTTGTCTCTACTAAAAATCAAAGAAAAAAAAAAAACTGGGAGTGGTGGCACATGCCTGTGATCCCAGCTACTTGGAAGGCTGAGGCAAGAGCACTGCTTGAGCTCAGGAGATCAAGGCTGCAGTGAGCTATAATCAGGGTCACTGCACTCCAGTCTGAGCAACAGAGTGAGACCCTGTCCCCCAACCCCCACAAAAAGAGAGAGAATTATACTTTCAGACTGTATAGCAAGTTAAATTATCTTGACAATAGCAGCTAACATCTGTTGAAGGTTTACCATCTGCCTAGCACCGTTTTAGGCATTACCTGATTTAATCCCAATAATAATGCTGTAAGGTAGGTCCTACTATTATCTTCCCATTCCTCAAATGAGGAAACTGAGGGTTAGAGAGATTAACTTGGGCAAGTTATATAGCGAATGAATGGCACAGCTGGAATCAGAAACAACATCTGTCTAAAGTGTAACCTCTTATTGAAGGTCAACCCATAAAGAAAGAGGTTTCGAGAGAACTAGGAAGCCCAGTTATGCCACAAAGGTTGGGCAGGGCTTTGGGGAACTATGCAAAGTGTCTTGACATGTCTTGTGTGACAATGGAATTAAAGCCTGTGGTCAATTAGATGTTAGAAGTAAAAGCAAAGCTAATCCTATTAGAGTCGTGCCAGGAGATATGAATGGCTAGATTTGGAAGCACAAGAATAATGCAAATCCTATCAGAACACAGTGCTCACAACCTGGCCAGGTGGGAGGAGAGGGGGCAAGCTGAACTGGGCGGGAGCCACCGAGCCTCTGGTATGACAGGGTGGGGTTCTAGATGAGCTCTGGGGGCTCTATGGAGAGGCAGTAAGATCTTAGCAAACTCCCCAGGAGAGGTTATCATTGCTGATTCCTACAACTTGCAATGTTCCTAAGCAGGGGAGTGACATGATGAGATTTGTGTTCTGAAAAGAAGAGACTGTAGCTGCCTTTTAAACTGAAGGGGATGGAGTTGACTCAGCAGAGGAAACACATTTCCAACAACCAAGAATCAGTCTCCCCATCCCAGGAACCACAGACCATTGCCACTGAGCACCTTGATCCTTCACCCCCGTGGAGTGAAGGCATCTAAGAGGGAGAGTGATGTAAGATAAAGAACATGGGCAAAGAAACACTGGGGTCAGAATTCAGGAACTGCTTCTTACTAGCTCCATGAATATGAGCAAGCTTTCAAAAGCTTGCGTCTCCATTTCCTTGTTTGTAAAGCAGAGGTGGCAGCATCTCCCTCCCAGAGTTATTCTCAGGGTTGAGATGATGTTTGTTAAGCACTTAGGGCCTGGCTCATAGTAAGTTCTCAATAAATATTAGCAAATGGACACATAAAATCTACAGTGATAATCCCCAGGGAAGATACAGGGCCTTTCTAAGCAGTCAGGGACATGAATTAGAAATAAATAGCTGTGGTTTTAGAGCTTTGAGTTTTGTTTTATTTTTCAGAAGAGACTACAGTGTGCGCCACCATCCCCAGCTAAGTTTTTTATTTTTTATAGAGATGAGATCTTGTCATGGTGCCCAGGCTGGCCTTTAACTCCTGAGCTCAAGTGATCCTCCAATCTCAGCCTCCCAAAACAGAGATTACAGGTAGGAGCCATGGTGTCTGGCTGAGCTTCAGGTTCTTAGCTGGTGTCAGGAAAAAAAAAAGAAGCATCTCATATTAAGCAGAACACCTTTCTTCCCTGGCTAAATATTTTTTCAAAAAGATGCCCGAGGTGTTTAAAAATCCCTCTTTGGCAAAAAAAAAAAAAAAAAATACACCCAAAGGAACCACTAACCTACCCATTTATCCCAAAGAGAAAGCACAGCACTAGTTCTCACTTACACGGCATGGGGCTCCTTGAACCGGCCAACTTGCTGGATGTGATACATGAGGTCGCCCCCGTTGACGTACTCCATCACAAAGTACAGGCGGTCCTGGAAGAGGACAGCAAACAGCAACATTAGCATCCTGTAGCTCCTGGGGCTCCAAATGGACAGTGAGGGAAGAGCTGGAATTTATGATGAAAACTTCCAGGACTCTGACAGATCCCTGTTGGCTGGGCTTGCTGTTTCCCCAAGGGTAACGTTTGTGTTACTGGAACTACGCAAGCGAGCATAGGTGATACACAGATAATTTTTTTCATGAATAATTACAACGTTGGCTAGGCATGGTGGCTTATGCCTACAGATTACACCTGTAATCTCAGCACTTTGGGAGACTGAGGTGGGCAGATCACCCGAGGTCAGGAGTTCAAGACCAGCCTGGCCAACGTGGCAAAATTCCATCTCTACTGAAAAAAAACAAAAGCAAAAAAAACAAAAATTAGTGAGTCATGGTGGCAGGCGCCTGTAATCCCAGCTACTCAGGAGGCTGAGGCAGGAGACTCGCTTGAACCTGGGAGGGGGATGTTGCAGTGAGCCAAGATCATGCCACTGCACTCCAGCCTGGGTGAGAGTGAGACTCCATCTCAAAAAGAATAATAATAATAATTACAAGTTTATATTTTTTTGCTGGAAAATATAATTAGCATATTAATATTGTGACTTAACTGATATTATTGTTTAGGATAAGGCTGATTTTAACAAAAAGTGGAAAATATTAAGTAAATAATGTTACAGATGATAGGTAGCTGTAGTAGCCAGCTTTTATGATGCCCCCCCACCGCCCCAGTGATTTTTCAATCTCTTGGTATTTATGTATTTGTGTAGTACCTTCCCATAATGAATAGGACTGACCTGTGTAACCCACTGGATATTGCAAAAATGACAATGTATGACTTCCAGGAGTAGCACATAAAAGACCTACAGCTTCCACCCTGCTCTCTCAGATCACTGCTTTTTGGGAAGCCTGCCGCCATGCCATGAGGATGCTCAAGCAGTACTACAGAAAGGTACATTTGGCAAAGAACCGAGGCCTCCTGCCAACAGCCAGCACCAACTCCAGTCCTGTGAGAGAATCACCTTGGAAACAGATCCTTCACCCGAGACAAGCCTTCAGATGAACAGAATTCCAGCTGACAATCTGACTCAATCCTTTGAGACCCAGAGCCAGATCAACTAGGTGAAGCATTCCCAAATTCCTGCCCCACAGAAACTGAGATAATGAATGCTTATTGTTGTTTTAAGCCACTGAATTTTGAGGTACTCACCAATAGATAACACAGTAGCTATCAAAAACAAAAAGATGAATTATCAAGGTTTGAAAAACAGTAACCTAGGAAGGCATGTCCACAAGTAAAAGAAATGGGGCCAGAAAAAAATCTGTGTCCCAATCAGGGAAGTTTTTCAGCATGTCTTTCAAGGGATATTGTGAACTTCTTCAAGTCAGGGGCTATGCCCTTCTTGGCTGTGTAAGCCCTGTTCCTCATAGCACAACTAGCACATAGTAGGTGCCCAGAGAGTGAAAGGGCACAAGCTTTGGTACCAAAGACACTTCATTTGGAAATCCAGCTCTGTCTCTTAATAGCTGGATGTATCTGGAGAAGTTATTCAACACCTGGGTTTCCTCATCTGTCAAGAGGAGATAAGAGCAGAACCTCAGTGATGCTGCTGGGATTAAATAAGACAGATGTGTGTTTTGGCCCTTGGGCAACACCAATATGTGACTTGCGTCTCTCCTTCCATCAGAGGGTGTTTGCTAAATGAA
This sequence comes from Theropithecus gelada, assembly GCF_003255815.1. NCBI lineage: Eukaryota > Metazoa > Chordata > Mammalia > Primates > Cercopithecidae > Theropithecus > Theropithecus gelada. The sequence goes on from NC_037688.1 coordinate 60,148,128, forward strand.
TGAATCACTTTGTCTCAGAGACTTCTGCTTGGGTGAAATCTCTCCTTTACGCTACATTCCTTTGGCTTGCAATGGCAGAGTCTGCGCTAACGAATTTGGGAACTGAAGTCCCTCTTATGTTCTCAGCCTAAAAAAGTCACTTCCTCTAACCCACCCAATCTAAATTAGGTCTGCCGTTCTACTCTTTCATGAAACCCCGTGGGCTTTTTTCTTTTCTTTTCTTTTTTAAATCTCTGACCACATCATAATTTGTTAATTATATTTTGAACTCGATGGTTATTTATTTCATCTATCTATTCAAGTAAAAAAAAAAAAATGTATAGAGTCCTACTAAGTACCAGGTTATAGATGGGTGCTGAACATAGAGCAGTGAACAAAACCAACAAACATTCCTGGCCTTTATCTTTCATTCTAGCAGGTAGACACAGATAAAGACAATAAATGCTAAACATAATAAATAAACTATATAGAATGTTAAAAGATAGCCGGGCACAGTGGCTTGCGCCTGTAATCCTAGCACTTTGGGAGACTGAGGCGGGCAGATCACCTGAGGTCAGGGGCTCAAGACCAGCCTGGCTAACATAGTGAAACCCTGTCTCTACTAAAATATAAATACAAAAATTAGCTGGGCCTGATGGTGCGTGCCTTTAGTCCCAGCTACTAGAGAGGCTGATGCAGCAGAGTTGCTTGAACCTGGGAGGTGGAGGTTGCAGTGAGCCAAGATCACACCACTGCACTCCAGCCTGGGCAACAGAGTGAGACTCTGTCTCAAAATTAAATAAATAAATAAAAATAAAAATAGAAGATTAAAAGATTAAAAAGTGCCATGGGGGAAAAGCAGAGCAAAGTATGGAGGATTGGGAGTACCAGCTTGATGAGACGGGAGAAAGGAGTTCCAATTTCAATAAAGTATTCAGGATAATCTTATTTAGAAGGCAATCCTTCGGCAAAGACTTGAAGGAGATGACAAAAGCAGCTATGCAGGTTATCTAGAGTGAGAGTTTACCAGGCGGAGAAACAGGCTGTGCAAAAGCCCTGAGGCTAGAGCACACCTCATGTGCTTGGAGAAGAAAGAAGAAGGGGGACAGGGTAGGAGATGAGCCCAGAGCGGTGCTGAGGGACTCATCATGTAAGGTCACGTAGGCTAATACAAAGGTTCAGGGTCTCACTCTGAAAGAAATGGGCTAACGTCAAATGTGACTGAACGTTCCACAAATCCGGAACCGTGTAAAAATTGTTTACCACTATGTACCAATAGCCCAGCACCATGCCTGGCCAAAGCGAGCCATCAGTACACATTAATTAAGTGAAAAATGGGTGAGCCTTGAGGCAGCAGGAGTTACTGGGTCTCCAAAGCACCATTCATACAGTCAGAAGAGTGCAATGAAAGCATGGGCTCCACGTTGTCTGACTACTGGGGAGGCTTGGGAAGACCATTTTATATCCCTGAGCCTTGATATCTTCACTTATAAAATGAGGATAACATATTCGATAATCTCTAACAGACTGACTGAGGGGCTGGAATGAAACATACACAGGGCTGCAAGCTAAATGTGATGAAAATGAGATGTCCTGGCAGCACTGCCTGAGTACTGAAGCCAGACCAGTGTTTTCCAAACTCAAGTTGCATCTCACTTTAACTGATCATTAAATCAATTTGGTGGGTCATGATCAACTTAAAAAAAAAAAAAAAAAAAAAAGAACAGAAAAAAGAGGTCAGGCATGGTGGCTCGCTCCTGCAATCCCAGAACTTTGGTGGGGCCGAGACAGGAGGATCACTTGAGGCTAGGAGTTTGAGAACAGCCTGGGGAACATAGCAAGACTCTGCCTCTACCTACCAAAAAAAAAAAAAAAAAATTAGCCAGGTATGGTGGTGAGCACCTGTAGTCCCAGCTATTCATGAGGCTGAGGCAAGAGGATCGCTTGAGCCCAGGAGTTCAAGGCTATAGTGAGCCATGAGCCATGGTGGTGCCACTGCACTCCAGCCCGGGCAACAGAGTGAAACTCTGTCTCAAAAAAAAAAAAAGAAAAAAGAAGAAAGAAAAACAATGAAATGGAAATTATCAGTGCATGCTGCACAGACCCCCACTAAGTACTTTTTGTGGAATATATGTTTTGGTTATATTTATATGTTGCTATGGCTGAGTCACAATGTAAAAGGTGACTTGCTGTCAAAAGTTGCAAAGCCATTGTGAGGGGCTATAAAACTAGAAGAAGAGGTGGTGGGGAAAGTGAAGCAAAGATTTCACCTTCTAAGTCAATACAGTATTTGAAGTCTTGTTGCACTACTTACTAACTGCAACACTGAGCAGTTCTTTAACCTAATATTGGGCTTTCTCTTCTCCTGTAGACGGGACATTTTTGACTTGCCCACAGAGCGTTAAACAAGGACACATGTGTAGAGTGTCTAACATGATGCTGGCCATATAACAAACATTTAATTCACCATTTAAATAAATCTTTCTTACAGCACATAGAACTTTATCTTATACGTAACAGTCATATGTGCATTTATCAAATGTGGGAGTGTCTAATAACTACAACAACAACAATAATGAAATTAAGCTCTCTTGGGTACTTACCACGTGATGAGCTGAATGCTTTACATATTTTGTCTCACTTGTCCCTCTACAAAACTCAATGTGACAAGTATAATCATTCTCTCCCTTCTAAAGAGGAGAAAGTTGAAGCTCAGAAAGGGTAAGTAACTTGCCAGTGGTCTCTCAGCTGATAAGTTGCTGCAAAGCCAGGATCTGAACCTTAGGCATTTGGTTCCAGACTCTGCACTCTCAACCCCTCATGATGCTGCCTCCAGTGGGTACATCTTGTGTGAAAGGTTCTGAGCTAGACATTGTACGGATGTGTGGATGTGTCCTCCCCTCAAAGAGCTTCCAGTCCAGGAGAGGAGAGAAGGCACATGGAGATCTAGTGGTACATCAAGACAGAAGCTGGCAGGTTACAGGAGAGCACAAGTTAACCAATTTTGTTTGTTTGTTTGTTTGTTTGTTTGAGACAGGGTCTCACTCTGTCGCCCAGTCTGGAGTACAATGGCATGATCTCTGCTCGCTGCAGCCTCAACCTCCTAGGCTCAAGTGATCCTCCTGCCTCAGCCTCCCCAGTAGCTGGGACTACAGGTGCACACAACCACACCTGGCTAATTTTTGTAGTTTTTGTAGAGACAGGGTTTTGCCGTATTGCCCACACTGACTAATTTTTAGAAAATGAATGGTTTTTATTTCTCAGACCAATACTACTTCACCCTCTCAACATGTCTAATGAGAAAAGGAGGTGAAATGATCACTTATGTTCTCAGGGTCCAAGGCATAGGAGATTTGCCAAAAGGTCACATATAAGTTGATGGCAAAATGCAGACAGTAAGCCAGAACAGCCGACACCCAGCCCCTGGTTCTTTGGTTTTTTTCTTCTTCTTCTTTTTTTTTTTTTTAATAGAAAACAAGCCTAAAAATAGCATCTGTCTTTGCTGCACGTTGAAGAGAACCAAAACACTTGCTTTTAAAAATTATTTTTAAAGCTAGCAGATGGCATCGGCCGCAGAGAGAGAAGTAAGTGAGAGAGAGACTTCACTCGCTTGCTTTCTGCTCGGAAGAAGTCGGCTTGCCCCCCAAACTCATTAGTCGGAATCCCCACATTGGGGGATCGCTCCACTGTGGGTAAGGCCGTGTTTTGTGGTATGTTCCTACCGCTAACCATATGCAGGGAAACCCTAAGATCTATCATCTTTGAACGGTACTGAGCAAGTGGCTTCGACACACCAGCGCCTAAGCTATTAAATGTTATGGTTGGCATCTCACTGTCCTTTTATTTCTGAACAAACACTTAATGATGCCCACTCTATGCCAGGAGCAACTCTATTGCCAGAGATGTTTCTGTGGATAATCCACGGTGCCAGATGTTAAGGATTCCCAGGCGAGGGACAGGGGCCAGATAAATTTCCAAATGGCCGTGTTTCCCAAAATGGGTAGGAGATCATTTTAAGTAGTCCACGGATGTATGATGGTTTCACCTTTATGGGTTTGTATTTGTTTTAACGTACATTGTGGAAAATACAACTAAGCACTTTAGGCTCCTGATTTGATGGCTCTTATTGCTGGAGAGGGAGAGTAAAATTCATGGAGTCATAGAAGAGAAAAAGGGGGAAAGGTCGGGTAAGACCAGATTATGACACACTGCCTAAGACCATCCACCCGAATGTGACTCATCTCCCAAAGGGCTTTAAGATCTTCACCAAATTTCTCCCCCTCCTCTACTAAAATTGACTTATTTTAAAAAAAATTTTCATTAACTCAGTTTAAAAAACTTAAACACAATTATTTAAAGAATTTTAAACTTCATACCAAAGTCATAAATGGAAATTCATCCTCTCTGTAGAAAAGAAGTGCATATCTGGGCTGGGTGTGGTGGCTCCCACCTGTAAGCACTTTGGGAGGTCCCACCTGTAAGCACTTTGGGATCACTTAAGGCCAAGAGCTTGAGACCAGCCTGGCCAACATGGTGAAACCCTGTCTCTACTGAAAATACAAAAATTAGCCGGGTATGGTGACACACACCTCTAATCTCAGGTATTTGGAAGGCTGAGGCACAAGAATGGCTTGATCTGAGGATATGGAGGTTGCTGTGAGCCCAGATCGTGCCACTGCACTCCAGCCTGGGCAAGAGTGAGACTCTGTCTCAAAAAAAAAAAAAAAAAAAAAGGAAAAAAAGAAAGAAAGAAAAGAAAAGAAAATCTTTACCAAGTTTGTCTGCCTTTTCTACTAAAATTGACTTATTTTAAAAGTATTTTTATTAACTCACTTAAAAAAAACTTAAACACAATTATTTTAAAAATTTTAAATTTCATACCAAAGCCATAAATGGAAATTCAACCTCTCTGCAGAAAAGAAGTGCATATCTGGAGTCCATCATCTTTATGCAATATCCAGTCTGGCTCTGGTACATCAATCCTTTAAATGACTTATTTTAAAAATAAATGCAATGTGTTCATGTACCACCAGGTTCATCTCCCACTCCACAGTAAGCAACATCAAAATCTGGAAAACATTGTCAGAGGCACTCCAGAGCCAATCTGGAGCAGAGAAGTGAGTTTTAGAACTTTCATCGAGCGCTTATTTTTGCAAGTCATGCCTTTAGGCAGGCATTAAAAGGATGAAAATGATGAATAAGGTTCAGGCTTGCCCTCAGGGAATTCAGAATCTTCGTTAAAACAAATATACAACTAATTCAAACGCTAATCTAAAATAGAATGTGGCCGGGCACAGGGGCTCATGCCTGTAATTCCAGCAGTTTGAGAGGCTGAGGTGGGAGGACCACTTTTGAGCCCAGAAGTTCCAGACCAGCCTGGGCAACACGGCAAGACCCTGGCTCTACAAAAAATAAAAAAATTAGCCAGGCATGGTGGCGCACACGTGTAGTCCCAGCTACTCAGGAGGCTCAGGTGAGAGGACGGCTTGTGCCTGGGAGGTCAAGGCTGCAGTGAGCAGTGATTGCACCACTGCACTCCAGCCTGGGTGATAGAGTGAGACTGTGTTTCAAATAAACGTAAATAAATAAATAGAATGTGATAAAAGAAAGTGCATGAGAGGCATACAGATTGAACTATGGGGGTTTCAGCTAACTAAATGGACCTCACGTACTGCCTCCAATTCTTACATATTATTCCCCTCCACAGCACCCTTAAATTTGCTTTTGTTCCCCATTCCCCCTATGAAATTATTGCAAAATCTTCCTTATCACCACACTTAGTGTTTTTTGATTAGGGCTTATTTGTTGGACTCTAATATATGAAAATCAAAAGAGGTATTTCTTGCATATCGACTTGAAGCCCAGATTGGCTCTCTCCTACTTACTCAATTTTCCAAGGAGAACTTGTCACAGCTCAGAATTTCAACTCTCATCTCTCTGGGCTGATGAGTCTTGACTTATATTTCTATCCTCTCCCTCTCTCCTGAGCTCCAGTCAGCTCCAGCTGGCTACAGGACGTTTCTACGTGGGTGTTCCACCGTCAACTCCAATTAAAAGCTCGGAAAGGCAAACTCACCATCTTTCTCTTCAAACTGGCTAGTATTCTTGACTTTAAAGGGCTTCTTCAAAATTTTCATTGTTGCTGTGATTCTTCATTACACGATTACCGCTGCCCTCTAAGCTTCAAGTGCCTTCAGGTAATTTAAACTTCCCCTTCTCCTTAACCTCTCATAATCAGTAAATAAATAAAACCAAATGTCTGTCTGTCACTACATTATGCAAAATGGTTGGCTAGAATTTCCCCAATTTGGAACATGAGTATGAGGATAGTCTGATTTAAAATGATGACTAGGTGGGAGGTGCAGAATTCACCTGGAGGTCTCCAGAGGAAGCAAGGGAATTCAAAGAGACAATCTTCCCCTAAGACAGCTGAAAATGGAGTGTAACATGATGCCGTGTGACTGCCAGGGGGACACTTGCCACTTGTAATCAGATACCATGAACAGAGAAAACTGACCACGTGTGCAGCTCTATGTACCATGCTCCAAGGGGAGTTGCTGCAAGACTTTGTCTATTTAATGATCTTTAATGATTTTCCAAGCTGGTCTGTGGATTCATCCTGTCTGTAAGCTGATCCCTTTACTGCTCAGAACCATCTGTTTCTCTCCAGAGAGGCTGTGTAGTGCTGTGGTTAAGAGCCCTGGTTCTGGTATCAGCTAGTCCTGGGTTCTAGTTGCAGTTATACTGGATACTTGCTCTGAGACCTTGGGTCAGTTACTTAGAGTCTCCGCCTTCCCAAAAGGGGGTAATGACAGCTTGTTCTTCATAGGGGTGTTGCCAAGATACATCAGATGACGTATGCCAAATCCATGCAAACTCAAAACGCCTTACCCAAATAAGTGTGCACTCAATGACATGTGTTCACACACAACTTTTCTTTCCTCTGTATTTTATAGACTTGCAATCACTGTCAGAATTGTGATCACAATTGATGCTCCCCTAGCTTTTTTTTTTTTTTTTTTTTTTTTCAGCTTTCTAAGCCTTGTCCCTCCACATAGAGGCCAAAGTTTTCAAAGGCTAGAACTACCTCTATTCTTCCTTGGAATTCCACAGATCTTTGATTATTGAAGGAATATGCAAAGGCCACCATTGAGAAAACAGAGCACAAGGCTGTGCCTATTCCTACCTGCCCCAGCTCTATTTGCCTGGGTTGCATTTCTGATTCATTTCCTGCACTCAAGATCCTTGGATGGCTTTAGTTGGCTAAAGCCCTAACACCTGCCAAGCTCTCACCAGTTTCCTCTCCTGGGAGGCAATGATGCCATGTTTGTACCACTAAGCTATAATTATGTCCTGCTTCAATCCAGTTAGTCTCCTTGGACTCAAGATGGCGCCTCTCACGTGCCATGAACACCAACTATTCCCTCCCTGTAGACACAACCCCTTTTAAAAGGTTCCTAGTGAGTTAGAAGTAGCCAATTGCCAGCTGATTGGGCCAGGAATAAACACCTGCCCCAAGCTGAACCAACCAGATTCTCTTTCCCATGACTATGATTTGAAATGCAGGGAATTTGCCAGATAGGCAAACTGCAAGGAGCTAACAAAGTCATGTTTACCAAGAGCAGGGAGAAACAAAGAAAGCAAGGACAAAGAAATCTAGAAATTTATTCTAGACTGCTTTAGGATTACAGATTGTAGCTCCTCATGAGGCCCAGGTACACCTTTGTCTTTGGGTGGTTTCTTTCCAATAAAATCCTCTTTTTTTGGTTACCTGCATAGATTGCACAGCGGTCAAGTCGGGGCTTTTACGGCACCCATCACCTGAATAAGGTACATTGCACCCATTAACTAATTTCTCATCAACAGTCTTCTCCAGGCTGGGCACGGAGGCTCATGCCTATAATCCCAACACTTTGGGAGACTGAGGTAGGGGGACTACTTGAGCCTAGGAGTTTGAGACCAGACTGGGCAACACAGGTGTTAACCCCATCTCTACAAAAAAATGTTTAAAAATTAGCCTGGCATGGTGGTGCAAGCCTGTGGTCGCAGCTACTCGGGAGGTCAAGGCAGGGGGATCACTTGAGCCCAGGAGGTCCAGGCTGCAGTAAGCCATGATTATACCACTGCACTCCAGCCTGGGTAACAAAGGGAGATCCTGTCTCAAAAAAAACAAAAAGAAAACACACACAAAAAACCACAAAGTCTTCTCTGTTTTCTGGAGCTATTGGAGATAGTTTGGTGGGGGGCAGGGGAAGGGGTGTTCTGTGTCTTACAACTTGATCATTGCTGACTGAGACAACGGCCAGAGCCACCTGCAGCAATGCCCTTAAGTCCAATGATATCCTTGGGTACTGCTGCCAGCCCAGAGCCAAGCCCAAGTTACCAGGACCCCTGGGACATTCTTGGGGCTCATTCTTGGGCCATCGGGGGTCCACTCTACAAGTGGGAATGATCCTCACCCCCTCCCTATCCTCTCTTGCATTCTGAATTGACGTTCCTCCCAGCATGCCTTGCAACTGAGTTATTGCTGGGCCATGGCAGCAAATTTGGGGAGGAAGTAACTTCTGTCCTTCAATGACTCATAAAATCTAATTCTATTTAAAAAAAAAAAAGAGGTGCATATGTTCAATTGAAAAGAAAACAGTTAAAATAGATGTTTTGCTAAAGAAACTTAACTGCCTGTGCCCACTGGCAGTTGGGAAATTGCATGAATGTGCCGGGCTGACAATTGTCCCTGAGAAAAACTGCAAAAGGACTGGAAGAAACATAATTCTTTTGTGCCTATGCAGCAAGGTGCACCTCCAGCCCAGCTCTAATAATGCCGGCAACCTCCATTTCATGTTTATTATATTTATTCACCATCTCTTTTAATCCTCTCTGATTATGGCCACTTTAAAGATGATGAAACCCATATTCAGAGCTGTTAAGTGACTTCTTAGAGGTCATCTAGCAAGTAATCACAGATCCAGATTCACCTGACTGTGGAGTACAGACTTATTATCTCTTTGTGCTTCTAGGACAATTTGCCTAAACCATCTAATGAGCAAATCTCTGAAAACGAAACCCCCTTCCGGGAGCTTTTGCATCTATTTGGGTATTAACTTTGCCATCTTGCGGTACATTAAAAAAAACTTAAACGGCTATATTATAACTACTTCTGAAATGACGTAAGTTCAAAAAGAAGGCACTTAACCCACAGACCCCTCCCTAAATCAAATCAATATTTTGATTTGTTTATGCCCCCTTCTGATTCTTTTCCATGTGAATATTCACTTTTAACACACTTAAAATAATATCTTAAATAGGATTTAATACCCTACATTTTCTGTTAACACCGTGCCATGCATATGTTTGAAATATATTTTTATTCCAATATAAGAATATTTCTGATGTAACTTTGCTTTTTTAAATAAGTTTTTAAAAATTGAATTTGCATCATTTTAAAATTGATTTTTAAAAAATGGTTTTGTACATTGCTGGTTGTCTCCTTCACTTTTATCCAGTATTTTGACCACTTTCGAGATTTTTAAAAAGTCCATTAAGAATCTTTTATCTTCAAAATTCTAAGTCTCTAGCAAGAAAAACATCAAATTTACAGCATGTTATATTGGATTTGTCTCTTTTTTAAAAGGTAGCTGATTCAAAAAGAATTCTGGGCCACAAAATACAAAATGACAACCCACCGGGGCGACACCGGCCTCCTCGCTGTTGCTCAAACACGCGGAGCATGCTCATGCCGCTGGCATTCACACGCACTCTTCTTGCTGCCTGGAACACTCTGCCCCTAGATAGCCACATGCCCCGCTCCCTTGCTTGCCCCGGTCTCTGCTCAAATGTCATCCTTATCAGAGAGACCTTCCTTGATGATCCTATCAAAAATAGCATCTTTCTGCCCCAATCCATCCATCTCCATCCTCTTTACTTTGTGTCATTGTTATAGTTTATTATCAGTCTCCCCCAAGAGAATGTAAATTCCAAAGGAACAGGGACTTTATCTGTTTCGTACCTCATCATGCTTTGGGGCCTGATACAATTATTTCAATGAATAAGTCTTTGTTGAAATAATCAGTAAGCATTAGTACTCTCTGTATACAGGCAGTAATGCCCTTTTACGGATACCGCCTGTTCCAGCTCCACTGCCTCCTCTGAAGCCCTGCTCTGCAGATTCAGGCCATGCAATGCTAGAAAATGAGTGGGAGCCAGATGACCATTTTCGAGGACATCCCCAGAAAGAGGTATCATCTTCCTGCTCACTTTAGCCGTAATAACGACGGTTTGCCTCATGTATATGCAGTGCTCCCTAAATTTTAATAATCATTACCATGGATAAAATCTTACCTAACCCTTGCAATATCCCTGTAGGATAAGCGGGGTGACTCTTTTATAGCAGGAGAAAAAAAAAACACCCAAAAGCCTATTAGAAAACCTGAGCTCAAGCCCTGGACTTGCCACTTACCAATTGTGGAACTTGGGCCATTTCATCTTTCTGGGAGTCAGTTTCCATTGAGTAGAAATGTGGACCATAGTACTTACAGTGTTTTTGTGAAGATTAGATGTGATCGTAAAAGTAAAAATATTTTCTATTTTATTTATCAGTCTGTAGCTCAGGCTGGAGTGCAGTGACACAATCACGGCTCACTGCAGCCTTGACCTCCCAGGCTCAGTTGATCCTCCCACCTCAGCCTCCTGGGTAGCTGGGACTACAGGTACGTGCACCACTCCCAGCTAATTTTTTGTAGAGATAGGATTTTGCCATGTTGCCCAGGATGGTCTTGACCTCCTGGGTTCAAGCAATCCACTTGCCTACACCTGAAGTGCTGGGGTTACAGGCGTGAGCCACTGTGCCTGGCTGTAAAGTGAAAATACTCTATAAACCAATATCAAGAATGTGAAGTTAAGGCACAGGTAGGTTAGCAAAGGCTTCCAGGTTTGGGGTTCTAGAGTCTTGAAGAGCAAATCTTAGCTCCACTACTTAGCAGCTGTGTGACGGTGCATGAGTTACTTAACTTCTCTGAATGTCAGCATTCTTGTCTGTAAATTAAAGTTAGAAATAGTACCTTTCCAATAGAGGTGTCAGGAGGATAAAATGCGATAACACAGCTAAAGTGCTGAGTAGAGTGCTCAACCTATTACTGTTAGCTGCTGCTTTTTGTTCTTGTTTGTATCATCATTGTCAAGGCCATTTTGGTGGTAACTCAACATGATGTACTAACAAAAGCTTGGGCTCTGAGCTCAATGAGCCAATGACCCAGTGCTGTGTTGAGGAAGAACTACCATGCAGCCCTGATCCTCAATCCTTTCACCTGCAAAATGGGACAGTAGATAATCACTTTCATTGCAAGATTTTTGTGAGGCTGGAATGAAGCAACCTTGTTGGAGGCCCATGCATGGTAGAGGCTCAGATAGAACGTCAAGTTTCATGCAGAGATAGAGAAGCTAAGAGGTGGAGGTACTGTGGCTTCACTAAACAGGTGATAGGTGACTATGGCTAGATTAGAGCACAGGCTCCTGGTGGAGCCTGGAGACAGGCCTGCAGGGGGGATTCCAACCCAGGGGTGTCGGGTGGAGTGGTCTTTGGGTGATCCACACTCAAAAGACCTCAGGATGGGCGTGGTGGCTCATACTTGTAATCCCAGCACTTTGGGAGGCCAAGGTAGGAGGATTGCTTGAGCATAGGAGTTTGAGACCAGCCTAGGTAACACAGCAAGACCCTGTTTCTACAAAATATTTTTAAATATTAACTGGGCATGGTGGTGCATGCTTGCAGTCCTAGCTACTAGAGAGGCTGAGGCAGGAGGATCTATTCAGCCCAGGAGTCCAAGGCTGCAGTGAGCTATGATTGTTCCACTGCACTCAAACCTGGGCCACAGAGCAAGACCCTGTCTCTAAAAATACATATACTTATTCATATACATATAATACACATACATATACATATATATATATATAACTTTTTTAAAAAAGATCTCAGAGCATAGCAGTTAAATGCAAAACTCTTTAAAGCCAGACTGCCTGGATTCAAATCCTGGTCCTGAAATGCACTAGCTGTGTGGCCTCAGTCCCCTGGTCCACACAATGGGAATGATGACAGAACCTATCTAAGTTGTCATGAGACTTAAAATTGTTTGCCTTGTGCCTCACATATAGTAGGCATTATTATAAGTCTTTGAAAATACATTTAATTTATGCAACATTAAAATATATGTGCCTAGCCCAAAAAAAGTGAGAAAAAATAATTTAAATTGGAGCATTTCACTCAATGAGCATATGCGCAGAGTGCAGGTGAGATGGAAGGGGATCTGCTCTTCCCTCAGCCAACTGCACTTGGCATCCCAGGGTCTCTTGCTTGCAGTGAGTGTGTCTCTGCAAGCACTTTTTTCTTTCAATCGATACAGTGCCTAGAGATAGATTAACGACTTCATCTGACCCTCAACGACTGAGAAAGCAATCTGTTCCATCCTTGGCTTTGCCAGATGGGGAGATTCTGCATTGGTCTCCAACATGGGGAGGTCTTCATTCCCATGTGCATTAGTCCATTCTCATTAATCCATTAGACATACCTGAGACTGGGTAATTTATAAAGGAAAGGGGTTTAATTGACTCGGAGTTCAGCATGGCTAGAGAGGCCTCAGAAAACTTACGATCATGGCAGAAGGGGAAGCAAACGTGTCTTTCTTCACATGGCAGCAGCAAGGAGAAGTGCAGAGTGAAGTGGGGTAAAAGTCCCTCATAAAACCATCAGATCTCATGAGAATTCACTCACTGTCATGAAAACAGCATGGAGGTAATTGTCCCCATGATTCAATTACCTCCCACTGGGTCCCTCCCACGACACATGGGGATTACGGGAACTACAATTCAAGATGAGATTTGGGTGGGGACACAGCCAAATCATGTCACCATGCAAGACCCAAACCCACTGAGCTCTTGTGTTCTAGGCTCTCATGGTTCTCAGTCTCTCTTCCCTGGCACATGACAATTCCTGGAGGGGACCCACAGTTCTGCAAAATTTCTATGTACACCCAGCCCCTGCTCTCTAATTCCAGAAAGCATATTGCAATACAGGTGAGTGGGATGGTTCAATATTAAAAGAATTATCTCAAATCTACTCTACTTAATCACTTTTAAATCAATAAATCACAAACAAATACACTACAATGAACATTAGTCACCCATGATTAATTTCTCCCTCTCTCAACATATCCAACTGAAATGGAAAACTGCTGCTGCTCAGCCTCTTTGCTAGAAACAAGATCCCTTTCTTAGTTGATTTACTGCACAGAGACTGTCCTTTGCCTGATGATGTCAATGAATCCATTTGGGGATAAACAATGGAAAAGGCAGAAGGTAGGGGAGTAGGGGAGCCTAGAGGTTTAAATCCCAGCCCTCTCTCTATCACCACTTGAACACCTTTAGGCCTTAAATCCCCATGGTAAGACTAGAGATTTGGACTAGTAAGGTTAGGTGTACTCCTTTCCTGGTCTTTGCCAAGTCTCCATTGCATGATGTAAATTATCATTCACTTAATATTTTTCTTTCTATTGTCTCTCTTCTTCCACTCAAAGCAGTTTATTTTAAAAGCCAACTTTGGCCGGGCATGGTGACTCATGCCTGCAATCCCAGAACTTTGGGAGGCCGAAGCAGGTGAATCACTTGAGTCCAGGAGTTCAAGACCAGTCTGGGCAACATGGTGAAACCCGGTCTCTACTAAAAGTACAAAAATTAGCTGGGAGTGGTGGTGTGTGCCTTTAGTCCTAGCTACTAGGGAGGTTGAGGTGGGAAGATCACTTGAGCATGGGAGATCGAGGCTGCAGTGAGCCATGATCATGCCACTGCACTCTAACTGGGGAGACAGAGCCAGAACCCATCTAGAAAAAAAAAACCAACTTTAGCCACCTTTGGAGCACAATAGTGAACCTATTTATTATCTTGATAACTATTAAATAAAGAGAAAGAATCAAGCATTTATCCTGCCTTTTTCACATGAACTATACCACCAGGGAACCAAGTAATAGGTGAAGGGAGGCCCTTCTTTATAAAGGCATTCTCACTAGTAAATGAAAAATAAACGATAGAATTAGGACATCACCATTTTACAATCCCTAATGAATGAACAGATCTAGGCATCAAGCATCAGTCGCTGCCAACGTCACTGTGAGAGACAACCAGCCATTATACGTCTTCAGATGAAAGAACAGGCCACCATCTATGGTCTTGCCAAAGAGATCCTAGCTGAGTCTGATCTAGCGTCCAGAACCAGCTGCCAATTGCGCGAAATACAGAAGACAGAGGAAACGTGTTGAGGTGCCCCAAGCCTCTCTCGTCAGTGAAACCCAGACCATAAAAATGCGACAGGTCACACAGCCCAGGATATCTTCAGCAGATAATAGAACAGATAAAAGAAAAGAATTAAAGAGAGAGGGAAATCACTAAAGACATCAAATTAGATGCAAAGTGCTATAGTGTCCCATCTCATATGTGGGTTGGACTCTAAAATCAGTCACTCTACTCAGTAAGTTGAGAACTGGATAGAGTCAAAATTAATCTTGAAAAGTCCCCAAAACATCTTAAGTCACCAGGCCATTGGCCCTGAGAAGCCTAAAAGACATCAATTAACTTTGTACCCCTTCGCATTTGGGCTCTGACCTCTCTGTCCTTGGGTATGGAAACCAAGGTCTAATTTGAACAGGGAAAAGGTAAGACGTTACTTAAAGAAGGGACTCTTGCTCTTGCAGATATGGTTGAAATCACAGTCAAGAGCAGAAAGTGGACAAAAGCTGCCTTCTCACCTTGGCAGCTATGGCTCTGAGTTCACTAGCTCCTTCCCAGGACACTGTGTACCTTCCCTGAGAGTCCTCCAGGGCTGTGTTCTCAGGCGACATCCTCCCTCCAACGAGGCCCATGCAAAGGCCTCAGGCAACCTGCAGAGATGTACTTGTGCATTTATCCAAAGGGCTGGAGGGCTGAATGGAACCATCTAGAGCCACAAGCTGTGAACCTTTTCACCCAGCTCCTGTCCCCAAGTCACCCCTTGCTGTCAGAGAAAGGCCCTGCTCTGTTGATTATAAAACCAATTGCTTGAGTTCCTTTATCTGAGTTGAGACAGCACCTGCCTCAGGGGAGAGCATTTCTCAGTAGCAACCTCAGAACTCTCAGCTGACTTCCCTAGGCCTTACATCTTTCTGTGTCTAGAAAGGGAAGGGTGCAGGTATCTCTGTGGTGAGTGCTGCTAAGATAGCTTTGGCCAAAGCCTAGTGAAGCCCTGGAGGTGGAATACCCAGGGCTATGGGACAAGTTACCATGGTCTGGAAGCAGGAGTGGAGCTGGGTCAGGAAGGGCGGCTTCCCGGGTAGGGCCAGCACCCGCTTCTCCACCATAGTGCACTCCACGTCATCATCTTGGATCACGACATCCTTCTTCAGGATCTTCACAGCATAGAGCTCATCTGTGCCTTTTCGTTCTGAAAGCATGACCTGGGAAAGAGAGTAAGCATGTCAGGGCAGTTGGAAGGAGTCTGGGGGCCAGTTATGAGCAGCTGGTGTTCATTTGTAGCCACACTTAGCTTTGTATAAGTGCCCTCTGTTGATTCTGAAACAACAGATAATGTTTTCCATTGACTTCACACTTTTATATTTTCAGACACAGGGTCTTGCTCTGCCACCCAACCTAGACTGCAGTAGTACGATCATGACTCACTGTAGCCTAGATGGTAGTTACATGATCATAGCTCACTGCAGACTTGAACTCCTGGACTCAGCGATCCTCCTGCCTCAGCCTCCCAAGTAGCTAGGGCTACAGGTAAGTGCCACCATGCCCAGCTAATTTTTTTATTTTTTATTTTTTGTAGAGACAAAGTCTTACTATGTTGCCCAGGCTGGTATCCTGGCCTCAAGCAATCCACCTGCCCCAGCTTCCCAAAGTGCTAAGATTACAGGGCTGACTCTGCATCCAGCCCTGACCTCACACTTTGGATAGCTGAATTCAATCAAGAGAGGATGGTTCCAGGGGAGATGATTGCATATTGATCCCTCTGGGGTAAGAGGCAATGTATCAGTGCCTAGCTAGAAGGTAAGTCCCATGAGGGCAAGTATCTTTACTGGTTTGGTTTACTGGTGTAACCCAAGAGCCTGCAATAGCTCCTGGCTCACAGTACATGTTCAATAAACATTTGTTGAACGAGGGAATGAGTGAATGACTGACAAAACTACAATTAGGGCACTTGTTCCTTTATTAATTCAAGTATTTAATGTTCACTAAGAACCTGCTAAGCACTGGGGATACAGCAATAAACAAACAAGCACATTCTCTGACCCTTAACTCCAGAGAGGTAGAAAGATTTTGCAAATTAATTACAGAGATGATTAATTTAATATTTTAACAGCCTCTCCTGTTGTCTTTGGGGCTTCCTTCTATGAGCTGTGCTCTGGTCATATTCAGGGCCAGTTAACCAGTGTCGCTCACAGACACATCAGTATTTTCCGCGTGCCACCCCCTCTCCCACTCCTCCAACCAGGGGGAGCATTCTTTGAACATTCTTTGGTTTTGATTGTGCCAGAGAGAACAATGACCAGCAGGTTCTCTCAAGAAGCCTTATAGGAAGCACAAGGCAGAACCACATTATGAAGAATCCTAACCTGGTTTGGCGGCTTCTAGGAAGGCTTCCTGGAGGAAGAAACAATCAGATTGAAGCATTCACTGTACACACTGTGTCAGATATTTTGCAGGCAATAATATTAATCACCACTACATTTTTGAGCACTTTTCTAAAGACCAAACAATTCCAGGTTTTCACTTATTGTTATTCATTTGTATTGCATAAGATCCTAGGAAGTAGGTGCCACTGTGAATCCCATATTGCAGGAAATCAAGGCTCAGGAGGGTAAGGGAACCAATTAGGGCCAGAGTTCAGGTGATCGAGGAAATTAGATGCTACACCCAACTTAGCTGGAGGACCAGAGGATACAACAGAGACCTGAGGCTAGAAGGGATGACACACAGAACAAGCTTAGCAGCAGGAAGGCAGCTCTGCACACCCCATCCAGCTCTTATCCCGGCACCAAAAGGTCTGGCTAAACTCATGCACAGAAGCTTCCAGATCATGCATCCATGCACTGAAGCTTCTGGGCTGAGCTTGCCAACTCACAGCGTTCCCATCTCCTGTCCTCACCATCTTCTCTCTCACCACAGCCAAACTGGCAAAGGCCACACAGACCCAGGGATTTGGGACACCTTAGGAAAAGGGTCCCTGTCACACACTTCCACAGCCAGAGGACTCTTATTAACCTCTTTCTTCTCCAGCACCACAATAAAAAAGAAGAGTTGCCAGTCTGAGTGGCTCCTGCAGACCCATTTGTTTACATGCATGGCAAGACAGGGCTCCGAGTGCTAGGATGGGCGTCTTCAGTTTATTTCCTGCCTCCTTCTGTTCTCTCTCTGGTACCCAAGGGCTGTATTTTCCTTCCTCAATGCTTACTAACATGGGACTCACTTTCCTAACAAGGGAGTCACTTTCCTAAGATGTAGAGTCAGATGGAGACAGGGACTTCCTGCTCTTGGATTTAAGAGAGAGCTGGGGCCAGGACAAGTGCAGGGAGGAGTCAGGGAGGTGATTTAGCTGGAAGACAAATGAGCAGAGGGATCGGAAGAGTTTTCAGCTGAGAAACTCCAGAGCCCAGTAGGAAGGGCTTGCTGCTGAGCTGTCGTTGACAGTGGACACCCTCTGATGTGGTCTGGCTGTGTCCTCACTCAAATCTCATCTTGAATTGTAGCTCCCATAATTCCCACTTGTTGTGGGAGGGAACTGGTGGGAGATAATTGAATCATGGGAGCGGTTTCCTGCATACTGTTCTAGTGGTAGTGAATAAGTCTCACAAGATCGGAGGATTTTATAAGGGGTTTCCCCTTTCTCTTGGTTCTCATTCTCTCTTGTCTGCTACCATGTAAGACGTGCCTTTAGCCTTCCACCATGACTATGAGGCCTCCCCAGGCACATGGAACTGTGGGTCCATTAAACCTCTTTTTCATAAATTACCCAGACTTGGGTATGTCTTTATCAGCAGCATGAAAACAGACTAATACATCTTTCCT
Source organism: Theropithecus gelada (assembly GCF_003255815.1). NCBI lineage: Eukaryota > Metazoa > Chordata > Mammalia > Primates > Cercopithecidae > Theropithecus > Theropithecus gelada. Next base: position 60,166,194 of record NC_037688.1, read on the forward strand.
GACCCATCACCACCGGTCAAGGCACCATCCAACAATCCTGAATATCTGCAACTACCTCCCACTCCCCCAACCAAGATGAGGAGGAGCCCTAGACACCTTCTGTGCAGATGCAGTCATGATAGGACATCTTAGCCTTCCTCATGGAAGAGAGACAGGGCAGAATGGCTGGGAATTTCCCCCTTCACCAGGGACAGCAGTGGACAGCCTACATCTGTGTCAATTACCCCCATTTCGTAGATAAACACACTGAGGCTCAGGGAGATTAACTTGCTTCAGCTAATGATTGTTCTGAAAATGCAGCTCTGACTGTGCCACTTGAACGCTGAAAGCCCTTCAGTGGCTCTTGAAAGCCAAACAATTCCATGACCACATCCTGTTCTTTCTTTTCCTTTGAACATTTGACTCCCACTGTCTATGACGTCCTTCCACACTCTTGCACTGCTTTGAAAATCTGAGATTCCACAGGGCTGTTATCTCCTCCTCTAATCTGGAGGTTCCATTTAGACCAAATCCGCCACTCCCTCCTCTGGGCACCAGGGCCGCTTCGAAACTATGTCAGTTACTGTAGCTCAGGCTTTTCCGCACTTCAATCATTCATATCCCTTTTTTCACATTTCTTCCTGCCACCTAAACTGTTATTTGCTTAGCATTTTAAAAATCTAGTCACATTTCAACTTAACTAAATTTGAAAAGGAAACTTATATCACCACTATTAATGGCAAGCCAGTATCACAAGTCATAAATGGAAGATAAGCATAAAAATAAATAAAAGCAAAGCAGTGCCAGTAAATTCTAGCTATATACTGCTGGCTGCTGAAGGTTCTGAGTCAGGCTTTGTGTCTTCTCCTTGTTAAAGGAAAAAATTATATTAGAAAGTTGTTAGAGAGCATATTGCCATCAAATGAGATTTGCTTGTTCAAGTAATTAGAAAGAGTAAAAGAAGGCACAGAAAATAACCTTATCATAATATGGCTTAATTTTATTTAATAGCACAACTACATAGCACCTAAAACAATCTCAAGTAGCAACTGAAATCTTCTTGCAAATCAGCAGTGCTATGTGCTCTGCATCTTAGGAAATACTGTTGTATTTGTACAGATAGTTTTAAAAATCAATAAACAGGGATGTGTGAAGATTTCCAGTGTCTTGCCCTGTCCTCAACAACGTGCCCTATACTGATTAAAGGAAAACAGAACGGACATGCAAAAAGCACGGCAAAAATTTAGAAATAGAAGCAAACTGAATTCTAGAGCAGGAGCCAGCAAACTTTCTCTATAAAGAGCAAAACAGGAAATATTATAGGCTTTGCGGGACGGTCTGGATCAAGTGAATGAGTGTGGCCCTGGTCTAATAAAACTTTATTTACAAAAATAAGCAGTGGCCTAGGCTGCAGGAGTTTGCTGACCCTCGTTTTAGAACAAGTGTTTCAAGAAGGATTAGAGAAAATAAGAGCAACCACGTGATAAAAAATGACTGCAGTTTAATTGGGAAATGAAAATCCTAGCATGCCTTTCACTTCTTCCAACTTTGTTATTAGAAGAACCTTCTGATGGGGCAGTGGACACAGCTGGCCACAGCTGATTGGATCAGAGGTAAGTTCCTCAACCTGAGCCAAGCCAATCGGATTCCCCCTCCTAAGAATTTGAATTAGGGCACTCCAAGGAGTCAGTCCTGGGTCCTTCAACAGAGAATACACAGATCTTCCTAGAGCGGTCCTTTTCTTTTTTGTTTTGTTTTGTTTTGTTTTGTTTTTTGTTTTTGAGACAGATTCTCACTCTGTTGCCCAGGCTGGAGTGCAGTGGCATGATCTTGGCTCACCTCCTCCTGAGTTCAAGCAATTCTCTTGCCTCAGCCTCCCAAGTAGCTGGGATTACAGGCTTCCACCCGGTTAATTTTTGTATTTTTAGTAGAAATGGGGTTTCACCATGTTGCCCAAGCTGTTCTCAAACTCCAGACCATCAGCAATCCACCCATCTAGGTTTCCCAAACTGCTGGGACTACAGGCATGAGCCACCACACCCGGCCTAGCGTGGTCCTTTTCTACCACTGTGCAGGCAAAGAGGAAGAAAATAGATGTTTGAGGCAGAGGGGAAAAAAAACCAAAGAAGAGAACAAGCAGAGGCCTTGCTTTCAGTTTCCAACCTCTCATGAGGCTTAGCCGTTTTCTGTTAGAAACCTTTATATCCCTCTAATAAAGTTATTTTTATTTATATTACTTTGAATGGATTATGTATCTGAGAGATCCCTAAGACAAAATTATTACATAGGTAGCTTAAATTCTTAATAATAATTAGAATACATGAAGCCAAGTAGCATCAGGTCAGTATGTGACCTTAAACAAGGCAAATTCCACTCTTTATAAAGGACTGTGCCTCCTGCCTATGTCAGAATCACCTGAGCATCTTTGCTTACAATATAGATTGCAAGCACTCCCTCTCCTTCAGGAGCTCTGGGCTGTGACCTGGGAGTCTGCATTTTAATAAATATATTTTTCCTATCTTGATTATAATCACCAGATAGTATCAAAATTGATTCACTTAAAAAGGTGGCTGGGAGATGTCAATAGGTAAAGCTGACAGAATCCTTTCATCCTGATTTTCCTAACACTTTCTCAGCAATCATTAATAGGATGAGAGAAAACTTTCCTTTTCTTCCTACTATTCTAATCAAGCTTTCGTTTTCGATATAAATCTCTCTGTCCTCTCTTGGAGTTACATTCTGAGAGCCGTCCCCATAGCACGAAGGAAGTGATACTTTATACAGGTTTTAAAACACTTCTACAAATATTTGATACTCCTCCAATCAGAGCCAGAGTCTCTGCCTTCTCCCTTGAACCCGGGGAGGCACTGTGGCTGCCTTAATGAACAGAATGTGGTCAAGAGACCCTCCATGACTTCCGAGGCTGTAGCTTCTGTCCGTTTCTTTCCTTTCGACTCCAAGACCACCATGCTAGACCAGGGCACAAGACCCCATGAAGAAACCCTGGTACTACATGATAAGCTTCAGGACCAGGTGCTCCAGCCATTGCATGAAAAATCTCAAGCCACAACCAATCAGTGGTCATTCCCAATCTCCTGACCCACAGAAACCGTGACAGATAATATAGGGTGGCTGATGTTTTAAGCCTGTATGTTTGGGGATGATTTGCTATATAGCAATAGATAACTAGAACAGATTTATCAAATTCCCTCTTTCTCTACAAAGGGCCAAACAGGAAATATTATAGGCTTTGCAGGGCGGTCTGGATCAAGTGAATGAGTGTGACTGTGGTCTAATAAAACTTTATTTACAAAAATAAGCAGTAGCCTGGGCTCTAGTAGTCTGCTGACCCTTGTTTTAGAATAAGTGTTTCAAGAAGGATCAGGGAAAAGAAGAGTAACCACATGATCAAAAATGGCTGCAGTTTAATTTGCAACCCAACTTGGTCAGCTGTGGTCCCTGTCGCCTTGGGTTTGGTTATGCATGCTCTTCAATCAATAATAACAATATTGTTTAAAGCTTCAATTGAGAGGGGCGACAGAGATGGAATTCATTGTGCCTTCCAAATGCATCAACTTTCCTAGTCTTATCCAGCACCTAGAAGGCTAGATAATTCATTCAGTCAACATTAATTAAGGGTCTAGGATGTGTCAGACACTGAGATAGGCACTGGGAATTTAGAACGACAAGGTTCCTGCCCTCATGAAGCTTACACTCCTGTACAAATAACCACCTAACATCGATCATAATGAGACCCCTGAAACAGAAGTACACATTGTTCTTGCAGTGTTTAAATGGAAGACTTAACCTCACTGAGTGGGTCTGCAAGAGATGCTCTTGGGGAAGTGATGATATCAACAGGACTGGCAAGGCGGGCATACAGGAGGCATATTTCAGCCAAAGGGAAAAGAACAGTGCTCCTTTAGAATTAAACGATCTGGATCTACAAACCTTGGCCTATGATTCCTAAAGGATATGAGCACTTGGGCTTCAGAAACCAAATTGCAGATGCTGACTCGCATCTCTCTGAGATGTAGCAGATAATTGTCTCTAATAGAATCAGAGAGATCCAGCCACCAAGTAGGGTGGCTGAACAAAGAATTTGTGATACTCAAAGGCCAAGTGTTTGTGCCAAAGAAAAAAAGGGCAATGTTGGGACTAGTTTGGACTTTATAACAATAACCATGTCCATGCCCACTGATTACTTCCAATATGCATTATCTTATTAATTACCACAGTAAATATGTAGGGTGGAAACTGCTGTTATCCTCATTTTACAGATGAAGAAGGGAGGGCTTAGCAAAGCTAGGTGACTTGTCCGTATTCCACTAGGAAGTGACGCCTAGTTACCTGTCCCCTAAATCCATGCCCTTAAACACACCCCATCATCAAGCCCTAAGTGCCAAGTGTTCAGTGGTGAGCAAATTATTGCTAGAATATTTTAAGTTCAGTTTTAGATCCTGGTCCTATTCCTCTTTTCCTATCCACCTTGCACATGGCCACAGATAGAACAGTCATTTCCTTTTTCTGTTTCTTATACAACCACTAACATTTGCTTGGCGAGATGAGCTTGGTGTGCATTCATGCTGCAGTCACGATTCCAGTTCTTCCATCGGGTCTACAAGCTCTATTGGGAATTTTGTTCTAGGCATGATGCTAGGCACTGGTGATGTGCCCAGTAAACAGGACAAACATGGCCCTGCTTCCATCAAGTGGCTTGGGCAGATCTTTCTGCCTCCACATATGCTGTGAAGTTTTGCCATGGGAGAGGAAAAGAGCAGAAAAGTAGCCATTGCCCTGGCCCTGGTGATGCCCACGTTCTAAAATGTTCCTTTAAGTGGAAGTGATCTCTTATTAATTGTCTCAAGTAGTTTCTGGAGCTTCCAGAAACTTTAATACCAACATAGAGGGCGTGGGCTGTTGGTTCAGCTGTCCCTGTCTCTCCAGGGTGAGGATTCCAAACAGACTGCAAGGATGTGTTGAAGTGACGTTCTTATCAAATTCCAAGCCACATCTGTTCCCCAAGAATCTTCTGGGAGAGATGTGATAAATAGCAGAACTCTGATGACAGCAAATAAAACAGAGGAAAGTAGCCCAGGGATTCCTGGCTGGAAAGTTTGTGGTGATGAACTTTACCGGCAAATCCCAATGGCAAAGCGTGCCTGGAATCTCGGCCCCTGACTGTGGCCCAGAGTTGCATAATGGTTAGGGCATGGATTTTTTGAGTTAGAAAGCCTGGTATGTGTCCAAGTTTTGCCACATACTAGCTGTAAGACCTTGAAAAATTCACTTTTTTCTGAACCTCAATCTCCTCATCTTATAAAACGGAGATGGCAACAATACTTTGCTTTTGGTGCTGCTGAGGGAGTTTTACGGGATAAAGTATCTAAGTCCACACCTTAACTTAGCACTGTGCATGGCAAATTATAAATACTTAATACCTGGTGGTTCTACTAGTTTCCTAGGGTGACCACAAGGAAGAGCCAAAACCTGAGTGACTTCACACAACAGGAATTTATTATTTCAGAGTTCCGGAGGCTGGAAGTCCCATATCAAGGTGTTGGCAGGGTTGGTTCCTTCTGAAGACTCTGAGGGAGGATCTGTTCCATCCACACCTCCCTCCTAGGTCCTGCTGGCTGCCAGCTACCCTTGGCACTCCCTGGCTTGTAAGCGCATCACTCCAATCTCTGCCTCTGTCTTCCCATGGCATTATTCCCTGTGTGTTCTGTCTGTATCCAAATGTCCCTCTTCTTATGAGGACAACAGCCATTGGATTCAGGTCCACCCTAATCCAGAGTAACCTCATCTTAACTTGCTTACATCTGCAAAGACCCTGTGTCCAAATGAGGCCACCTTCATTAGAAATTGAACATACATTGTTTATGAGGACACAATTCTACCCATTACAGTGGTGATCGTCAACATCATCTTTTCAGCAAACAACAAAGGGGGATGATGGTGAGCTTTGTACAAAGCACCAACCTCCGGTTTTCAACTGGCCCGGGAGCTTGGTCCTGAGGGAGCTGTGCAAATGGCCACACCAGTGTGCAAGGGCAGAGACAGCCAGGGACCCAAGATCTTGCTTCTCAACTGCTCAACTTCAACATACACTTGCCAGAAGACCAAAGGCAAATCCAATCACCCTCGGTTCCTCTCTCTTATATTTCTTATCCAGTACAATCACAAGATCTGTCAGCTTTACATTGAAAATGTACACTAAGTTCAACCTCTTTGCTGATCTGAGCCACCTTGATCCTTAGCCTGGTTTCCGGCAATGGTCTCCTGCCATGTTTTCTGCTTCCCCTCTTCCAGCTCTCATAAACATTCTATTCTCCTTTTCTCTCTTTTTTGGTAGACATTAGGTATCACTCTGGTGCTACAGCTGGTCTGGAACTCCTGGCCTCAGGAGATTCTCCCACCTCGGCCTCCCGAAGTGCTGGATTACAGGCGTGAGCCACCGCACCTGGTCCATTCTATTCTCTACACACCTGAACGATGCTTTAGAAACTCAAGTCTGTTCATGTCACTCCACCTTCCCAAGGCTTTCCTCTGTCCTCCTACTGCACTTGGGACTCAATCTCACCTCTCAGGATCCCTGCCTTCTGCTTTTCCTGCCTGCACAACTCTTCCCCTAGGGGCAATCAACAGTTTGCTCCCTCACCTTGTTCAGGGTCACACTCCAATGTGACCCTGTCACCAACACCCTCCCTACCACGTTCTCTAAACTTGTAGCCCCCACTGTCACTTTCCATCCCCTTGCCCTCCTTTGCTTTTCTTGACAGCACTTACCACACGGGCGTTATATTAATATCTGTTTATTTTTCTCCCTCACAAGAGTGGAAGCTCCATAAGGGCAGGCATTTTATTTGAGCTGCCCACTGTCATGTCCCCAACATCTATCACACAGTCGACACTCAATACATATCTGCTGAATCAATGAATGGAAGGATTTCATGAGTAGAAGTTGCTTTAAAAATCTCCTCGATCAAGGTCACTAAAGATCTTCAGTTCCTTGGGTGTCAGCATTGTTTAATTTACATACGGCTCCATCCAACTCGTATTTCACAAAGAATCTGAGGGATCATTCAAGATTACGTGAAACAAACAGGTGAGTCTTCTGTAAATTATACCTCAACACAGGTAGTTAAAAATGAATGTAGTGGCCGGGCCTGGGGGCTCATGCCTGTAAGTCCGGCACTTTGGGAGGCTGAGGCAGGCAGATCACTTGAGATCAGGATTTCGAGACCAGCCTGGCCAACATGGTAAAACCCTGCCTCTACTAAAAATACAAAAAAATCAGCTGGGCGTGATAGCACATGCCTGTAATCCCAGTTACTTGGGAGGCTGAGGCGGGAGAATCACTTGAACCTGGGAGGTGGAGGTTGCAGTGAGCCAAGAGATCATCATGCCACTGCACTCCAGCCTGGGCAACAGAGTGAGACTCAGTCTCAGAAGGAAAAAGAGAAGAAAAGAATGTAGTAAATACATGTGTATGCATATATACCTTATAGATACATACTCTCTCTTTCCCTCCTTTGCCATCTCCGTCTCTCCTTCGTTCTCTCTCTTTTCTTTCTTTCCTCTCCCTCTTTTCTTCTCTGTCTCTCTCTTTCTCTCTCCCTCTTTCTCTCTCTCTCTCTCTCCTACTTTCTCTTTCTGCTTCCTGGAAACCAAAGCAATCAGAAATACATGAAACATAACAAAATTCATATTTTCTATAACAAAAATCATTTTTTGAGGAGAAAAATAAGCTTCTAGAACTAGGTCTAAACGAAATGTTTTGCATGGATATTTGAACACACTGTGCTGTGGATGGTGTTCTTAATAACATCCCTACAACAGAATCAGAAAAGGAGGAGGAGGAGGAGGCAAGGGAGAAGAGACCAAAACATCTAGCACTGTCAGAGTCTGCAAGCTTGACTAACAAACAGTGATTGGGAAAAGATTCTAACTTGATGAATTCAGATGGTGCATCTAAAATAGAGAAAGAGACTTTTAAGGCTCTTAGGTCCCCACACACTAAATTGGGAGAAGAGCATCAGTAAGGTGTGTTGAGCTGAGGTCAACCTGGGGAGAGATAGACAAGCAAGTTGCAGCTCATGCGTATATACCGTAGGCCTCCAGGGGACCACGCGACCCCTAGCTCCCTCTCCCATCCCCCACTAGGGAGCAGGCTTGTGGATGACGCTGGGTACAGGATCAGGGTACTCATCTGTTGCAAGGAGTATACCCTCCCTCTATCTTAAGAACCTATCTCGGCCGGGCACGGTGTCTCATGCCTGTAAGTCCCAGCACCTTGGAGGCCACAGCAGGTGGATCATCTGAGGTTAGGAGTTCAAGAACAGCCTGGCCAACGTGGTGAAACCCTGTCTGTACTAAAAATACAAAAATTAGCCAGGCATGGTGGTGCACATCTGTAATCCCAGCTACTCGGGAGGCCGAGGCAGGAGACTCGCTTGAACCCAGGAGGTGGAGGTTGCAGTGAGCCGAGATCGTGCCACTGCACTCCAGACTGGGTGACAGAGCAAGACTCCATCTCAAAATAAATAAATAAAATAAAATAATAAAATAAGAGAAAGAGGACTTTAGGGCTCACAAGGTCCCCAAACACTAAATTGGCAGAAGAGCATCAGATAAGCTGAGGTCAACTTGGGGAGGGATAGACAAGCAAGTTACAGCTCATGTGTATATACTGTAGGCCTCCGGGGGACCACACAACCCCTAGCTCTGTCTCCCATGCCCAGCACTAGGGCACAGGTTTGTGGATGAGGCTGGGTACAGGATCAGGGTGCTGATCTGTTGCAAGGAATGTACCCTCCCTCTGTCTTAAGATCCCATCTTGTTGAAGATCCCCTTGCTCTCTGGGGCTATCCCCTCCATGGGTTCTTCCCAGTCCCCCTGAAGACCTGCAGAGGGTAGGTCAGAGGAGCTCAACTCCAAGTTTTAAGGCAAATATGATCTCCTCCCTTCCCCCCAGCCCTTCCGTGGATGTGCCTTGCCTGCTGCGCTGAGCTGCTGTTTCTCCCTGCTGCACATTAGAATTCCCTGTGGAGGTTTTAGAAGCCGATGCTTGGGCCACAGTCCAGACCAATTAAATCGGAATCTTCTAAATATTGGGAGGCTGCCTGTGGCAGGCCTGGCCCTCACTGGGGGAGGACAGAGAGGAAAGCTGGCTAGAGGCCATGAGGGTGGTCAGGGATTGGAAAACTGAGCAAACTCCATCCACCTGCTCTTCCCAGGGCACTCACCCACTCAGAAGCAGAATTTCGAGAGAAAACTGGTGCAGCTTGGTACACCCAAGCTAATCAAATGGAGGTTAGCTTCCACATCCACATCATTACCACATGGCAGGTATCCTGACCATCTCTGTCATGTAAGAAAGAGATTACGGCATGGACAGAGTCTGATGATTCGGAAGCTTATATCTAATTAGAATTATAGTCATAGAAGATACAAGCTCAGACTTTGGAATCATGAGCTCAAATCCCGACTCTATCACATGCTTTGCTGTGTGTTCTTGGCTGAGTTACTCAACCTCTCTGAGTCTCAGTTCCCCAATCCATAAAAGGGGAATAATGATAGTTTCTCCCTCAAAAGGAAGCCATAATTATTAACTTGAAGGCACGATAATGGAGGATAAGAAGGATGTTCTAACTCCTTCTGTGGGTGTGTATAGAGAATTCTTTCCCACATTCTCCATAAGCAAGAAACAGAAAGGCAGAAAGTGAATTGGAGCAATCGATGAATATCACTATGAAATCTATGTCCTGGGAGATCCTTACACAAAGCCCAGAGTGAAAGGCAAGGTCATACTGTCTGTGCTTAGAGGTGGTACTGGGCACGTGACCTCCAGGATCCTCCCTGGGTAATCCACATACCCTGTGGCAGATAGGATTTCTCTACAAAACCAGCAAACCGTCTGTCAACTTCTAAAATCTCAAGGGAGAAGGAACTATGTACCCTGGTTTCCAGGTCCTTCCAAACTCATCTTTTCTAGCATGCGGATTTGCCAAAGTCCTCCTTCCGCTTGGACCAGGGATTAAGCACTGAAGGGCTTAAGCTACCTCACCTTTGATAACCAGAGGCCTGGAATGGAGAGGAAAGCCATTCCAAACAGGAGGTCTTGGCCAGGCAAAGTGGCTCACACCTGTAATCCCAACACTTTGGGAGGCTGAGGCAGGTGGATCACTTGAGGCTAGAAGTTCGAGACCAGCCTGGCCAACATGGTGAAACCCTGTCTCTACTAAAAAATACAAAAATTAGCCAGGCATGGTGGCGCACACTTGTAGTCCCAGCTACTTGGGAGGCTGAGGCAGGAGAATCGCTTGAACCCGGGAGGTGGAGGTTGCAGTGACCCGAGATTCCATCTCTGCACTCCAGCCTGGGCAACAGAGGGAGACTGTGTCTCAAAAAACAAAAAACAAAAACAAACAAACAAACAACAACAACAAAAAGGAGGTCTCACAACAGGTTGGATATTGGGGTAAAATATAGACAAGAGTCCATTAACAAGAGTTCATAGGGCCATGAAGATGATTCCATGACATAAGGCATGTTAACAGCTTAACATATAGCAAAGAATGAAACCGCCTTTGCAAAAATTGTAACAGTAAATGATGACAGTGGAAGAGATCCGATCTAACCAACCGTCATCTTGCTTTTGACCCCCAAACTGCCCTTAGTCATTTCTGGACTTGGGCCAAGCTAACTTTGGGAGAAATTTAGTGTATAGTTTACATGATAACAGCCCTTCCCCCAAACTAAACTGCCTTTGTAAAACTAATGAAAGACTGCCAAGGGAGGAGGATGAAAGGAGCCTGAATTCTGCTAAGGTATAGACATAAAGGATTACCAGCCATTATTCCAGAGGTAACAAGACTTGCAAGTTTCCCAATTACTCCCGCAGATAACATCACTGTTGTAGAATCACAGATTAGCCTTTTGAGATGTCTTTCACTCTTTTGCCTTTCTGACTACTGGACAACCCCAATGTGAACTCACAAACCAGTCCTGCGACCCCACCCAGAAGAGGATTCAGAGAATAAGGACATTTTCCATACCCCTATGATTGCATCCCCAACAAATCAGCAGTACCCATTCCCTAGTCACCCCCTCTCCCTGCCAAACTATCTTTGAAAAATTCTAGCCTCCAAATATTCATGGAGGCTGATTTGAGTCTACGTGTGTAAAGCTCTTTCCCTATTGTTCCCCTCTTGAGAAATCAGCTCTATCTGGGGAGAGGGCAAGAAGATCCCACTGCGTACTTACAAGAACTCAGCACACTGCATTCACCATGGTTGTTGGTGAATTCTTCACTTTTGAGGCTTTCCCAAACTTCCAACTTTGACCAGAAATGAAGATGCCCTATCACATTTAGTCTATCTTGAAGGCCCTAATTCTGATTTTCCAAAGTGTATTCTTAGGCGTCAGACTTTGGATGAAATATTCCAAACATATATGTCCACACAAACATATGTTTAAATGTTACATTTGACAGTGGCCACATCAGTCTGATGTGAAGTCATGTGGTTTGAAGGAATCAAATGCACTTGCCTCTAGCAGTAAAGAGGAAGCCAGCAGTCTAAAAATGATTTCAGACTTCTAACAGTCTGTTTAGGAGAAGGCAACTGGGTAGACTCTGCCAAGTGAAGACGTACCTCAGAAAAACTGGAAAGTGATATAATGGAGAGAAGATGCTTGGGAATTAATAGCGTGCATGTAGGTAGGACTGAAGCACTTTTTGAATACAGTCTTCACATTGGCCAGATGAAAAGAAGAGCAGGGATATCCAGCGTATAGAACAACTTAGATGATACAACTTGACTATTTCTTGATTTATTACGTAAGGTTTTCTGTATTTAAAAATCTCTTTATAGATGATAAAAGCATGGATCTGTGTGATAGATAAGCTAATTTCTCATTTCAGAGGTCAGATTGGCAGGTTGCATTAAAATTTAAACCTTTTAAAATGTGGCCATGTCACACCTGAAATTTAATCAAGTAGAATTTTTGCCCACTAGCTGAGAAAGCCGTGGAAGTGTGAAACGAAATTTAGAATGAAGGTGCATTTAGCCCAGTCATCTCTGGCTTCTGTGGACTTGCTATTGTTAAGCAAATGTCACTACACCCCTAGAAGGGATGACTCACAGTGACTGCTGGAAAGGGGAGGAGTGGAACAAGGAGATTGAAACCTGAAATACCTGGCCCCTGTGTTTAAATGAGGATGTGTGGTTGGGTCTAATAAGAAATGTCTAATTGGGTTGTAATAAGAAATGCTAGAGAACTACCATTTCCACACTCTGGGCTGTCTCAAGTCTAATTGTTGATACCAGTATAATTGATTTTTACCAGTAGAATTGATATTGATCAATTCCAGTAACTGAAGGGTTCTTTTAAGCTAAAATAAATGTTTGTGAACTTGGAGCACCTTATCCTAAGCAAAATAAGCCAGATACCAAAAGACAAATACTGGGGCCAGGCACGGTGGCTCACGCCTGTAATCCCAGCACTTTGGGAGGCCGAGGAGGGTGGATTACCTCAGGTCGGGGGTTCGAGACCAGCCTGGTCAACATGGTGAAACTCCGTCTCTACTAAAAATATAAAATTTGGCAGGGCACAGTGGTGCATGCCTGTAATCCCAGCTACTCAGGAGGCTGAGGCAGGAGAATCGCTTGAGCCTAGGAGGCGGAGGTTGCAGTGAGCCGAGATTGCACCATTGCACTCTAGCCTGGGAGACAGAGCGAGACTGTGTCTCAAAAAAAAAAAAAAAAAAAAAGACAAATACTATATGATCTCACATATGTGGGATCTAAAATAGTCATACTTAAAGAAACAGAGCAGAACGGTGGTTGCTAGGGGCTGGGAGGAGAGAAAATGGGGAGATGTTGATTAAAGAGTATAAACTTTCAGTTACAAGATAAATAAGTACTAGCAATTTAAAAGGTATGGCATGGTAATTCAGTTAATAATACTGTGTTATATACTTGAAATATGCTAAGGGAGGAGATCATAAGTGTTCTCACCACTCACACTCACAAAAGAACAGAAATGCCAAAAAAATACATAAATAAAATAAACATTGGTGACATGTATGGCTTAGTCCATTTTCTTTGAATCATATATTACATTTGACAAAGCTGGATAGTTAAAATAAAAGCAGATTTAATTTGACTCTTTTTTAAATGTTTGCTGGGAAAATAAACTAATAATTGATGGCTTCTACTGAAAGACAATGAAAAGAAACCCTTAAAGGCCTGTCATTCGTGGTAACAATTAGGTGGCCGGAAGAAAGCTTGTTTATAATCTGATCTGCCTTGTAAGCACAGCCCCCCTTTGTTGTTGGAGTTACAGACCACTGCTAATAGAGAAGGGGTTCCAGCACAGCAGGAGTGGGGGGGACTGGGTGCAAGGGGACTGTGGAGTTGAGTGGCAACACATTCAGCAGCCAGGCTCCCTGATTTGAACCTGCCTCCACCGCTTCGGGACTGCAAGCTGCTCACCTCTCTGAGCCTCTATTCCCTCATCTGCAAAATAGAGACTCTGTCTCTTTATCTACAAATTTAAAACTGGAGGTAACAACAGCACCCACCTCACAAGACCCATTGTGAAGATTAAATGAGCAATGCATATAAAACACTCAGATGAGTTCCCAGTGCTCCAAAAACATTATCAATCTCTGCAGTGGTGTTCAATGAGGTCAGTATATAAGGTGAAACTGTGGGGTGGGGTGAGGGTTTGAAACAACTACGGCATGAATAATCATAGGTATACCATCCACATTTGTACATCCAAAATATTTATCATGGGTGTCAGATGATTACAATTTACAAATTTCTGCCATTATGTTTGTTGTATTATAGAAAAGATTATGGGTTATGCTGTTAGTAACCAGGGATTCATTTTACCAGGACTGTAAATTTCTGAAATAACACATAGAGATAAAGTTGAGATGGATACGCAGAGGATGGCAGGTACCATGATAGCGTGATAATTGGACCAGCAGCCATGAATGATCACCTGAGACAGAGTTTCCATGTTAATGGGCTCTATCTGGTCCTTCTACAAGAGGACTTGATTTATCGCTGTGATATTTTTCCCAAAGAATCAGGCACCATTTTAAAGAAAACACAGGACCCAGCGACGTGGCTCACACTCGTAATCCCACTGCTTTGGGAGGCTGAGGCAGGAGGATTGCTGGTGGCCAGAAGTTTAAGACCAGCTCGGTCTACATAATGAGATCCCGTCTCTAGAAGAAAACAAAAATGAGCCAGGCATGGCGGCATGCACTTGGAATCCCAGCTAGTAGGGAGGCTGAGGCAGGAGGATCGCTTGAGTCCAGGAGTTGGAGGCTGCAGTGAGCTAAGGTCATGCCACTGCACTCCAGCCTAGGCAACAAAACCAGATGCTGTCTCTAAAACATTAAAATAAAAGGCCGGGCACAGTGGCTCATGCCTATAATTCCAGCACTTTGGGAGGCCAAGGCAGATGGATCATTTGAGGTCAGGAGTTTAAGACTAGCCTGGCCAACATGGTGAAATCCCATCTCTACTAAAAATACAAAAAAAAAAATATAGCCCGGCATGGTGGTGTGTGCCCATAATCCCAGCTACTAGGGAAACTGAGGAATGAGAATTACTTGAACCCAGGAGGCTGAGGTTGCAGTGAGCCAAGATTGTGCCACTGCACTCCAGCCTGGGCGACAGAGTGAGATTCCATCTCAAAAATAAATAAATAAATAAAATGAAAAAGAATACACATTTAAAGGAAACTCCTACTTTGGCTTGCATGCCAGACACGCCCGTCGTTTTCTTCTTTCTCATAGGAAAACTGCCCACAGCCTATTTTCTTTTCTTGCCATCCTTCCTGATGGATGGTTGGAAAAGTAACCCCTCCCCCTGGTCACAGCAAACTGGATCCTAGGGATCCCTGAACCACACTGACCCATCAGTTTTTCTTTCCTGGGATTTTAGATTCTTAGGACATTCTAGATGTGAGAATTAGACATGGAGACTTAAGAAGCATCATCAACGCTGAGAGAGGCGGTACTGACGCGTATCTGCAGAAAGATGTCATCGAGAAGCAGGGATGGCAGGCTGGGGGCCCCCCTATAACCCCCAGATGGAGCCATGGTTATCAGACTGCTGGAAGCTCTCTCATTCAGGTGGCACTTCTTGCCTCTGGGTGTCTTGAGATACACAGAAACAAGCCACGTCTTCTCAGCAAATACCCACTTTACTCACTCTGGCTTGACAATCTACTTGCAGCAGATGGAAGGTTGTAAAACTTAAATTCCTGATATTTCATTTTCCTTGGTATAATTAATTTTCTTGCGAAAAACGAACGCTTATCTTGTCTTGTAACGTACTACCTTCTGAGAATTGAAGGCAGAGGCTGCAGAAGAGCAGTTAAGTCACTTCATTGAGGAGAGACCTGGAAAATTCGGGATGGTGGAAAAAGGACCTCACAAGGATCTGGGAAGATGAGTTGGCAAAAAAAAAAAAAAAACCACACACACACACACACACACACACACACACACACACACACACACATGCTGCAATCAGAATTGCATATGAAAGAAGGAAAGGTTGAAGGCTTGGTGGGGGCAGGGAAGTGACATAATTGCGATAGAACCAAAGAGAGGGCAGGAATCCAAGATCAGACAGCAAATGTCAAAAAGGTCCTCTGGAAAAGGATTAAGAAAACAGGTAGCAAACACTTTGAGCTATCTGTGAACCATGTGATAAAGAAACTCACCATATGGTGCAGGAAGATAGCAAAGCAGGCTGAAGTACAGGGAAGTGCTTTTGTCTGTAGGATTATATAACCACATCTAATGTATGTATGTATATGTCTGTGTGTGAATACATACCACTAATGAGATTAAAATTAGTAGAGACTCCCACACCAGAAGCTCAGACTTTAGAGAAGGCCTTTGTTCCTGGCATGAACTAAGCTGCCTTTTAATCTCCTCAGGCAATTTCTTCCTGTTAAAATTTGATGCCGCGCTTGGCTCCAGACGACCATGCTGTGAGGCCAGGCACGGTGGCTCATGCCTGTAATCCCAGCCCTTCGGGAGGCCGAGGCAGGCGGATCACTTGAGGCCAGGAGTTCGAGACCAGCCTGGCCAACATGGTGAAATCCTGTCTCTACTAAAAATGTAAAAATTACTTGTGTGTGGTGGTGAGCATTTGTAATCCCAGCCACTCGGGAGGCTGAGGCAGGAGAATTGCTTGAACCTAGGAGGTGCAGTGACCCGAGATCGCCCCACTGCACTCCAGCCTGGGCGACAGAGCAAGACTCTGTCTTAAAAAAAAAAAAAAAAAAAAAAAAAAAAAAAAAAAAGAAAGACTCTGCGGTCTGGGGCCTGGAACTCTGGAATGTTCTCTTATGCTCACAGAGCATGGTAGTTAAGCACCCTGGCCTTCGGGGAGACAAGTTTGGAGGCTGTGGAGGGAGGCGCTATTGAGATGCTGGAGCTGGAAAATAGGGCCGACTTCTCCATCAAATCCCACCAGGCACAGTGCTCAGGGCCCATGCTGTTTTCAGGGTTCATAATGCACTTTAATTTTTTTTTAAATCGCAAGAAAAACAGTGAACTTAGGTGGAAGTACATGTTTTAATATGTAACATTAATATATTTGTCTTCATATCAATGCAGTCATGAGATATCATTTTTTGCTTTTTTTTTTTTCATGGAAGAAAGAGAAACCCACAAACGTCATTATGCAGTTTTGTAAACATTTAAGAGACAGGGTCTCCCTCTGCTGTCCAGGCTGGAGTGCCATGGTGTAATCATAGCCCACTTTAGCCTCGAACTCCTGGGCTCAACCAATCGTCCTGCCTCAGCCACCAGAGTAGCTAGGACTATAGCTATGTCCCACTGTGTCTGGCTTTTTTTTCTCTTTGAGACGGAGTCTTGTTCTGTCACCCAGGCTGCAGTGCAGTGGCATGATCTCGACTCACTGCAATCTCTGCCTCCCAGGTTCACGCCATTCTCCTGCCTCAGCCTCCTGAGTGCCACCATGCCTGGCTAATTTTTTTTTCTTGTATTTTTAGTAGAGATAGGGTTTCACTATGTTAGCCAGGCTGGTCTTGAACTTCTGACCTCATGATCCACCCACCTCAGCCTCCCAAAGTGCTGGGATTACAGGTGGGACCCACCGTACCCAGCTGTGTCTGGCTAATTTTTAAACACATTTTTAGAGATGGGGTCTTGCTATGTTGCTCAGGCTGGGCTGGTCTTGAGCTCCTGAGCTCAATCAATCCTCCAGGCTTGGCTTCTAGAGGCTCTGGGATTATAGCCGTGAGCCACCACACCTGGCCTCATTAGGAAGCTCTTTTAATTGTTTTGTAACTGCTATTTCAAAAAAGACAAAAAGAGAGAAAGGCAAGGAAGGAAGAAAGAAAGGAAAAAAGGAAGAGGAAAGACGAGTGGTTTGGACTGGGCACGGTGGTTCACTCCTATAATCCCAGCACTTTAAGAGAGCAAGGCATGAGGATTCCCTGAGCACAGAAGTTGGAGACTAGCCTGGGCAACAAAGTGGGACCCTGTCTCTATAAAATAAAAAATAAAAAAATAAAAAAATTAGCTGGGTGTGGTGGCCTGTGCCTGTAGTCCCAGCTACTTGGGAGGCTGAGATGGGAGGATTGCTTGAGCCTGGGAGGTTGAAGCTGCAGTGAACCATGATCATGTCACTGCACTCCAGCCTGGGTGACAGAGTGAGACTCTGTCAAAAAAAAAAAAAAAAATCTTAAACTAGTGGTTTGGGAAGATGTGTGGACCCCAAAGTGGAGAAGAGATGGCAAGAGGCAACTGATATCACAAAACCAGCTTTCAAGGTCCTGCCTCCTTCCAGCTGTGTGACCTGGGAGAAGTCACTTAACCTTTCTGCCTTACAATTTCTATATAATAGAGTGATTATCAGTAACTACCTTGCAGGATTATGGTGAGAATTAATATGATATAATGCATGCAAATCCGTGGCAAGTTCCTTGTCAATGAGCATGAGCTCCAAAACATTGGAGATAACAGGCAAGGGGTGAGTGGAATTGGAATGGGTGCAGCTGGGCAGTAGAGTTGGTAAGGGTTAGGAAAATGGAGGTTGAAGGTTGAAAAGGAACCAGCTAAGGAGTCACTGCACTCAATAGAGATGCTTCCAAGACTTGGGGAATCCCAAAAGGCTGAAGCCTGTGGAGGAGGTCAGAAAGGCAGAGGCTGGAGGAGTGAAAGCCATTCTCATGGACCCTCTTTGGAATCCCTGCGGATGACTCACAGTTCCAATGAGCACATGGCATATGTGTTATTTACACATGGCATAGGTGGCCAATAAGCACAGAGCGATGAGGAAGAACAGAAAACTCAGAGCCCTCCATCACTAGGAGCATGTGGTTTGTCTAATGGCAGCAGCTTACACTGAAAGTAAGGGATGCAATTTTTGTTTTGTTTTGTTTTTTGTTTTTGTAGAGATGGGGTCTCCCTATGTTGCTCCATCTCCTTTTCAAGTGATCCTCCTGCCTTAGCCTCCCACAGCACTGAGATTAAAGGTGTGAGCCACTGCCCCTGGCCGCAAACTCTGCTTAGCATTTAGAGGGAAAGATGAGGAAATAAGAGGGAAAAATGACTAACCTCCTAGAATATGTTTGTGACATTCCAGGTAATCACTGTTAAAACTAGGAAATTACATGGTAAGTATCAAGCAATCAAGATCCCAAAATCAGCTGGTCATAGTGTTCATGCCTGTAATCCCAGCACTTTGGGAGGCTGAGGCAGGCAGATCACTTGAGCCAAGGAGTTCGTGGCTGCAGTGAGCTACGATTGCACCACTGCACTCCAGCCTGGGTGACAGAGTGAGACCCTCTCTCTAGGAAAAAAAAAAAAAAAAAGAGCCCCAAATCATACACATCTAAATCAAAGCTGATCTGTTTAATGCCATTTACTAGCTGTGTGACTTTAGCAAGTTATTTCAACTTTCTGCATCTCACTCTCCTTATCTGTAAAATGGGGACAACAGTAGCTGCATCACAGAGTAAGTGTGAGCTCATGAATACATACTAAGCACTTACAACAGAGCCTGGCATGTAGTAAGGACCCAAAAATATTAGGTGTCATCATCTTCGTCGTCACCATCACTACCACTAGAATATAAGTTTCATGAGGGGCAGGCAGATATATTTGTTTGTTTTGTTCACAGACATTGCCTCTGTACCTACAAGGGTACCTGGCATATAGTAGATGCTCAATAAATACTTCTTGAATGAATGAATCCTTAGTTGTGCCTTTCAGTGGGAAGTTACTGTAAAGGTGATGACTTCTCCCCAGAATAACGTATGAATTCCAATCTTATTTCCAGTTCTCTTCCCCTCATGTCTGCCCTACTCCCCTGAGCAAGCCAGGATGCCTCATGCTCAGATCTGGAGAGGTATGAGTTATGACACTGCTGATAACCTGGGAGACAGATGCTTCTGAAAGTTGCTAAGGGGAGTAGACATAATACAAAAGGATAAGGAAGGAGTGGGTAGGGAAGAAATGAAGGTAGCAAATCTCCAAAGAGTAGCTTTGCTGTCTGGATATATTTAGTGAGAAAAGGAGGGTGGAGGGAGGTCAAGATCACAGGAAAGATTTTTAAGGATACTGGGAGTGTTGAGCATATTCCTTATTTGAAGGAAAGGATATGGAGGAGGGGGATGAACAGAGACTTTTTGTAACTTCCAGATATGCACACCAATTATAACAAAAGACTTCACATTCTTAGAAATACCATGGTAATCGAGCTGCCAAATCACCTCAATCTTACATTGTGTGAGTGTAGGATTTTATGACAGTTTTTCACCAAATGTGGTTCAGGTACTAGTACAAGGACAAAATTACTCTTCTTTTAATATATTCTCCTAAAACACATTAAAATAAATATATAACTGGTATATCAAACACATTACAATAAATCTATAACTGGTATATCAAACTTGTGATTTCACATATATTATTGCTTAGGGCAATGTTAAGAAGAAGAAAAGGAAGTGAAGTTAAAGTCACTTTAAAGAAAAATATGATCGCATAAAGGAGGCATGTAATGGCAAAGAAAAACCCACAACAGGTGCATAAATGACTAATATTTGGGAAACTTGGCCAAGACTATAGTCAACTCTGTTGTACAGTCTGAATTTTGAGCTACAAAAGTTGATGCCAGCATCTTGGAGAGTGTCACACAAATGCCAAGTTTCTAGGGGTACCCTAGTGGAAGCAGCCACCACCAGACCTTCCACAGCCTCCTTAATGATACACCCAGGCATTTAATGTCATTGGTTCAGTATCTTGGGATTATTTTAGGACAGTCAAACACTAGATGGGGAAGTTTAATGGTTCTGTCTCTCACCTCTCTGCTTCTGATTTTAGATCATCTTAGATGCATAGACAGCAAGAGAACTGGATGAGATTTTTAAAAAAGAAAAAATGTGATACCTGGGCACCTCGTTTCTATAGACACTTCACTTTTTCTTTGTAATTTCATAAGCTGCTGACTTCTTCCTACTTATCCCTGGCTCGTGCTAGGCTTCAAGAAAGTTACCACTAACACCTGGGGTGCTCCATGATTCGAACACAAAGAAATGCCACAGAGAAGAGGCACGTGAAGTTTTTTGTGTGTGGAGTGTGATACACTGGGAGCTCTAAAGGGAAAGGTCAGAAGGTCTTTTGTGTGTCACCATGAAAAATTCCATCCAGGGCTGAAAAGTAGGGAGCGCAGCTGAGAACACATGTCATCCACCCAAATTTTTCTCCCGGCCTCCTTTGCACCGAAGTGTGGCCACGTGGCTACATTTTCTCCAATAGAGAATAGGCAGAAGTGATTGGTGCTACTTCCCAAACTGAGACTTTTAAGAAGCAGCTTGTGCCTCCTCCACCCTCTGACTGCAGAGAAAACAAAGCTCTAGGGATTAATGGAGCCATATAGGACGGAAGGTACCTTGTCCCTTAATCACCATATGGAGAGAGTGGGTGGGGCCAGGCGCGCCTGTCTTAAACTTCTTAAACTTAGAAGTTTAATGAAAATTAAACTTCTATTGTGTCTGAGCCAGTATATATTTGGGGGTCTATTTGTTACAGCAGATGAATCTACCCTAATAAAAGGAGTTTAGGTGCCCTGTCAGCCACACAGATTAACCAAGCCTATGTTTTGTGGGTGGGGGCCAGGAAGAAGGAGACATTCTGAGATTTTCATTTACTATTTCCCCTGTTTGTATAGTTAACTTAACTCGTCCTTTAGCTATAGCTCGAGCCACTTTTTCACGGAAGTCTTCTCTGGCTTCAACTAGGGCAAATCCCATTCCCACAGGTGCCCAGGGAACACACCAAACATCACAGTTGCTTTCATGCCCGTGTGATTTTTTTAATGAATGTTTATACCTCCACTGCATTTTAAAAGCTATGCATTTTTCAAAACTCATAGAACGATACACTTAAGATAGCTGCATTTCAGTATATGTAATTTTACCTTTAAAATAATCATTGCAAATATTGAATTCTGGTTAAATGGTACACATGCTGAATGTAAAGTGCACTTGCAGTTACCTGCAAATGTAAAGGGTACGGATGTCTGCAACTCGCTTTAAAATGCATTAAAAAAGGGTTGATGGATGGATAGACAGATGGATACATGATAAAGCAAATACAGTCAGATGTTACTTGTGGAATCCAGGTGGTGGGTGTTATGGATGTTCATTATGCAATTATTTCAACTTTTCCAGTTTTTAAATTTTCACAATGAAATGTTGAAAAAAAAGTTTAATAAAAGGAGGGACCATGAGTATATTACATAAAAGGAATTGGTCTATATACATTTTATGTTGCCAATCATAATGTTCCATAATTTGCTTTTATTTTTATTTGATATTATGTTACAAAAATCTTTCTATGATGACAGATAGATGATTGATTGATTGATTGATGATAGGTAGATGATAGATAATAAAATAGATGATAGGTAGATAGATTATAGATGATAGATGACAAGTAGATAGATAACAAGTAGATAGATGATAGGTAGATAGATGATAGATTAGATAGACTGATAGATTAGATAGATAGATAGATGATAGATAGATAGATAGATAGATAGATAGATAGATAGATAGACAGACAGATGCGTGTGCATGAGAGAGGGAAAGAGAAAGAGAGGAGAGAGTCACTTCATTTTCTTGTATTTATTATGAATATACCATTTGGGCTATTTCCATTTTCCAGTAAATACCATTTTTACATAGCTCTTCTGTGCTATTACGTTTGAGCTTCTTTATAGTTGTAGATCTATGTCCACCATAGCACACCAGCTGCCTCCCCCAGCCCCTTTCTATCCCCCTGACGCCATCTCAACTCACATACATTAGCTCAGTTCCATCTGTAGGCAAGAGTCACGGGTGTGAGAGAACAAGAAAACTTCCATTCAAACTTTCCTGCATACTATTTTTTAAAAACGTGTATCATACAAATCATTACCACGAGCACATATGAAGTCTCCGAAGACACACAGTATTAGCATTCATTAAATATTTAATGCACGTTTATTAAGGCAGCACATTAGGGTTAGAGGAATCATATCTATAATATAAAGAGTTGTCCTTGTGCTGTGTATATGCTTGATCAAGTATTTGCTGTATTTACTTTTTAAGGTAAGCTTGTATCATCAATCTGGATGGTACAGATCTGCCCAATTTATATATGTGCAGCATAGTTTTGACTCCAGCAATCATTCAAGGTTGAATTCTTGAAAGATGCTGGCAAAACTCAAGTTAAAGTTTCAAGGCATTATAAAAACAGAGAGGTAAGGATAAAATTCTGAGCACTATTAAGCAATAAATTAAAAACTACCTATTGGGTACTATGCTCACTACCTGGGTACAATATAACCACGTAACAAACCTGCACATGTACCCTCTGTATCTGAAATGAAAGTTGAGAAATAAAATAATTTTTAAATGTGAATGATACACTTGAATGCTCTGTATTAAAAGTCCTAGAAGGCATCTACCTCCGAGTAAGCCAGCCATGCCAACAGGCCCCGCTTTGGTATGATAGCCCTTCCAGGTAAACACTTTTGCCCGTTCAAAAAAACAAACTCTCCAGTTTTCTTCTTTTGGAAGATTTTGAAACGAGCTTACATATTTGAAATTCAATGCCCTTCACCTTTGCTTCCTGCCTTGTTCCATTTTTACAGGTCTTACCAAAGGCTTGTGCCATTCCCTAGTCACCCCACAAATGATTAGTGCGGTTGTTGTTGTTGTTGTCGTTGTTTGAGACAAGTGTCTTGCTCTGTCACCCAGGCTGGAGTGCAGTGGCACGATATCGGCTCACTGCAACCTCCGCCTCCTGGATTCAAGTGATTCTCCTGCCTCAGCCTCCTGAGTAGCTGGGAATACAGGTGCCCGCCACCATGCCCAGCTGATTTTTGTATTTTTAGTAGGGATGGGATTTCACCATATGGGCCAGGCTGGCCTTGAACTCCTGACTTTGATCTGCTTACCTCGGCCTCCCAAAGTGCTGGGACAGGTGTGAGCCACCGCTCATGGCCATTAGTGTTTAAAAACATATTTTGTTTTGTTTTGTTTTTCCTGGGTTAAGGGAGGTGGAAACAGATTACCCCAAAGCCTGATCTCTTTCATCTTCAGAAGGGGAAGAGTAAATCACTGCAGCGGTGTTCTTCTGTTTATGGAGATTGATCTATATACCTAACCAGACTGCAAAATGTCCAAAGTTGGAATTCAAATACAAAACCTGCATTAATTTACAACCCTGGTTGGCAATACAAGAGTTGCAAAGGATTACTCTGTTTTAAAGGATCACAGACGTGTTTGTTATTCTACTTTGCTTTCATGACATACTGTTGTTTTCATCTATGATTTATTTGATGCTACATCTCCAGTCTGGAACAGAGCTCTCAATGATTATAACAGTTTCCATGGAGACATATGATCTATTCTCTCATTGCTCCCCAGTGATCCATTCTCCCACAACTCCACCCACTATCCCCCAACCCCCATCCTTCCCATGGGATCCTCCAGAACTTCCA
This sequence comes from Theropithecus gelada, assembly GCF_003255815.1. Taxonomy (NCBI): domain Eukaryota; kingdom Metazoa; phylum Chordata; class Mammalia; order Primates; family Cercopithecidae; genus Theropithecus; species Theropithecus gelada. The sequence goes on from NC_037688.1 coordinate 60,190,235, forward strand.
ATCCTCCATCAAACATCCTCTCATCTGTTTTGTTAAGTGATCAAAAACAGGCACAGTACACAAACTTTTGAGTTAACAAGGACAAGAATAAAAATGTTAGATTACCTCAGGGGGACTGGAAAGACACAAATTAACACAATAAAAGTGTTCACATAGGGAGAGTAGCAGCAGTGAGTGGTCACAGAAGGATATGAACTTGGGTAGGAGCAGGACTTCTCAGTGTTTATCCTTTTAATATAATCTTAATGATGAACCATGTGAATGCATTGCTTATTAAGAATATCATGGCCAAACGCAGTGGCTCACGCCTGTAATCCCAGCCCTTTGGGAGGCCAAGACAGGTGGATCACCTGAGGTTGGGAGTTCAAGACCAGCCTGACCAACATGGAGAAACCCTGTCTCTACTAAGAGTGGAAAATTAACTGGGTGTGGTGGCACATGCCTGTAATCCCAGCTACTCAAAAAGACTGAGGCAGGAGAATCACTTGAACCCGGGAGGGGGAGGTTTCAGTGAGCCGAGATTGTGCCATTGCACTCCAGCCTGGGCAACAAGAGAGAAACGCCGTCTCAAAAAAAAAAAAACAAAACACACACATATATATATATTTTATATATATGTGTGTGTGTGTGTGTGTATATGATTTAAGACAGGTGCAGGGGCTCACACCTGTAATCCTAGCACTTTTGGAGGCCATGGCAGGAGGACTGCTTGAGCTAATAAGTACTTGAACAGCCTGGGAAACATAGTGAGATCACGTCTCTACAAAAAAAATACAAAAATTAGGCCAGGCGCGGTGGCTCATGTTGGTAATTCCAGCACTTTAGGAGGCTGAGGCGAACGGATCACATGAGGTCAGGAGTTCGAGACCAGCCTAGTCAACATGGTGAAACCCTGTCTCTACTAAAAACTACAAAAATTAGCCAAGCACAAGGCTGAGGCAGGAGAATCACTTGAACCAGGGAGGTAGAGGTTGCAGTGAGCCGAGACGGCGCCATTGCACTCCAGCCTGGGCAACAGAGTGAGACTCTGACTCAAAAACACAAAAACAAAAACAAAAACAAAAATTAGCCAGGCGTGGTGGTGCATGCCTGTAGTTCCAGTTATTCAGGGGACTGAGGCAGGAGGACTGCTTGAGTCCAGCATGTCGAGGCTGCAGTGAACCGTAATACACCACTATATTCCAGCCTGGACAACAGAGTGAGACTCTGTCTGAAAAAGAAAAAAAAAAAAAAAGTGCTCATTTAATTTTTAAAAACTCAGCTTATTAGAACCTCTTCTTTATTTAGGCCACTTTCTTCCCCATCATCAGAGAGACTGCTCCATGTTTGAAATCTAAATGCCTCAATTCTTCCTAACATTTTACGTATCTTGACCTCATCCATTATTTTTTCATCCCTAGACTTCTAAACTCCCTTTTTCCCACCCAGGTGATGACTCTCTTTATGCTAGACGTCTTCCCCAACCCAATCTAGATACCATTTTCATTCATGTATTCAACACATTTTTCCTGAGCACTTGGTACAGCCTCTGTGGATCTGCAGTGGACATCTCTCTTCCCAGAATCCTTAACTCTCTTTCTTCCATAATCTAGCTCACTGATTCTACTAATCTCACCCTTAGCTCAAATCCACCATCTCCTTCTCCATCTCTACCCCAGGGATGCTCAGAGTTGCTGGTAAAAACCATACAACGTTGTGGACCACTGCCAACTGCCTATTCCCAACCTTAGGGACTGGATGGGCCATCTTACTGGCTGCCCTTACTCTCTATTCCCATCCCATGCTGAGGTTCTTCAGACTTTGAGCCATCATTTCAGATCACTTAGTCCATCTCAGCGGATACCCTTGCCACCCACAGACAGAGAATCCATGCATTCAGTCTAGGCACTGAATGAATTCCATCCCTAGGCTCTGAGAACACAATGGCAACCAGGACAGAGACGATCCCTATTCTTGTAGAGCTTAGACCTTAGAAAGGGAAGAGAGAAAAATCAACGAGGACACAAGAAAAGCATCACTCAGTAATGGGTGCTATGAGAGAGTTAAATATAACGGACAGTGAATGAGAAGCAACTTTGAGTGGGTAGTTGGGGAAGATTTTTCAGAAGAGGTGGTGTCTAAGTTGAGATGTGAATTGCAGAAAGGAGCCGGCCATGCAAACAGCAAAGTGAGCAGAATCACAAAGCCTCTAATGGGGAAAGGAGCTTTGTGTGTTTCAGTGACCCAAGAGCTGATGTTGTGGCCAGAGCACAGTGGGTGATGGGGAGGAGGAAAAGAAGAAAAGAAGTCACACAGAGAACAAGGGCCAGATGATAAAGGGTGATACAAGCTAAGGATGTAACACAGAATTTCTTCTAATTGGATGGAAAGTCATTGGAGGGTCTTAAGCAGGGGAGCTCCTTGACTTAATGTAAGCTTTAAAAAATTATTAGGGCTGTGAAGTAGAAAGTATATTAATTATAGGCAACAAGATTGGGATTGGGATTAACCATAGGCAAGAAGATTGGGATTAACTATAGGTAACAAGATTAATTATAGGCAACAAGACTGGGATTGGGATTAATCATAGGTAACAAGATTGGGACCGGGATTAATCATAGGTAACAAGACTGGGATTGGGATTAATTATAGGTAAGAAGATTGGGATTGGGATCAATTATAGGCAAGAAGATTGGGATTGGGATTAATCATGGGCAAGAAGATTGGGATTGGGATTAATTATAGGCAACAAGATTGGGACTGGGATTAATCATAGGTAACAAGATTTGGATTGGGATTAATTACAGGTAAGAAGATTTGGATTGGGATTAATTATAGGCAAGGAAGATTGGGATTGGGATTAATTATAGGCAACAAGATTGGGATTGGGATTAATGACAGGTAACAAGATTGGGATTGAGAAGCCACTGAGGAGTTTCTGTACTTATCCAGGTGATATTAATGGTTTGGACTAGGGTGGTATTAGAGAGATGAAGAGAAGTTAGTGAATACATGATATACTTTGAAGGAACTGTCAGCGTTCGCAAGTGCATTGTACATGGTTGCGGGGGGCAGTGGGTAGGGATGGTGGGAATACAGCAAAGGGGGAAACTCAGGGATAACTCCCAGGTTTTTGGCTTACGCTACATAGATGGAAAATAAATTTATATTTTTTGCACACCTGAGTTCATGGTATGAGATTTATACTAGACATCTTCATGGCACGCAAAGGGACTAAAAACCCCAAAACAACACTAAACGAGTCAGAAATACTTATAACACAATCTCAACTTCAGTAAAACAGCATCTCGCCGTATCTATAAAAGCATCCAGAACCACTCTACGAGTCCCAGGGTCACCGTTCCACTGTGCTACTGTTAGAAAGGAACCATTTCCGTTCTCGGCTGTCAGAGTGATCTTTTCCAAAAGGCAAATCCGATCGTATCACTGCTCTGCTTAAAAACGTTCAGTGGCTCCCCGCTGCAATGTGAAGGAAACCCAAACTCCTCACCGTAGCTTGTAAGATTTGCATCCTTGGGTCCTGCTTATCTCTGCAACATCAAATCCTATACCTCCTTCTACTAGCAACATTTTGCCCCAACACCTTCTGATGGTTCCTAGGATGCACCCAGCCTGTCCCCACCTTGGAACTTTTGCACTTGCTCTCTTCTGAGAACACTTTTTCCTAGCTCTTTGAAAGTACAGCTAGTTCTTTCTTATCCTCCAGGTCTCAGCGTATGTGTCACCTCCTCAGACTGTCTGAACGGGTCCCTTTTTTGTTTGTGAGAGAGCACTCCATTCATTTCCTTCATGGTATTCATTACAAAGTGTAGTGTGGGTCTATTTACTTCTTACTCTCTCTCCCACTAGGACGTCCGTCCCATAGGAACAGCAAATGTGCCTGCCTTGTTAGATGTTCCTTCTAGAGCAGGTGGAGTCACCAAATCATACCATACCTTGCCAAAGCTGCCTTTCCCCAGCACCATTAGGAAGTTAAAATCAGTCAGTTTCATCCGGTCTCTGTTGCCATTGTTGTCAAATTTGGAGACAGTATTGGTCGTCTTTTCTTCCGGGACTTTGGTTCCCTGACTGATCTTGGCCCTCTGCAAAAAGGAAGCAGACAGAAAACATGCTCAGGGTTTGAGGATGATCTTGTAGGAAGACACAGGCACACAGTGGGAAGCTGTGGTTCCTGCAGCTCCGGCACCCTGTCCCCGTGGAAAGCATGGCCGTGCATCAGTCCACAAGCCTGAAACCTGTCGGACATCCTTTGCACTTCCATCTTTCTTTGATCTCTCATGTCTCAACCGTAACCAGGAACTGTCATTTCTTCCCTCCCAGCTGTCTCTAGAATTCATCTACTTCTTTCCATCTCAACCACCACTACCTGCCATCATCTCTCACCTGCACAAGGCACACTGCTTTCCTTTACACTGGGCTTCACACACGACCACAGTGAGTCCCTCACCCAACCAAGTCCCCTCTTGCTTAAAATGCCGCAGTGGCATCCCATTATTTTCACGATAAAGATTGAGGTGCTTTCATGGACTTATATGTTCAGGCCCTACCTGGCTTTCCAACTCCATCATTGCTAGGGTGCTTCTTCCCTACAATGTAGCTTCACTCTCCTTTCACTCCCCTGGATGTCCCAGGCCCCTCCAACCACAGGGCCTTTGCATCCGCTGCTGCTACTGTGGTACAAATGGCTATTCTCTCCCCTTCAACAACCCAGCTAGGGGTTCACATCTTCATGTCCTCAGGGAAGCACTCATCCATTCTGTCTGTACTAGCTTCTCCTCTGATTTTCTTCATCCACTTCTCTTCCCATTAATACTGGAGGATAACTGCCTGTCCACTTGTTTCCTTCCAATAAACTGGAGACTGTCTTGCGGACACGGAATATTTCTCATTCTCTGTGGTTTTCCTGACAACTAGTATACTTCCCAGCTAAATATTTGTTGCATAAATAGATGAATAAGGGCCATGTGTGTCCTCAGTGCAATGGGAGAGGGACTCCTTGCCATGAGCGGAGGAATGGGGCTCAGAGTGGCAGCAGGTGCTTTGGAATGAGACAAGAACCAGAAGCCATGAGCGGGAGACCTGCAGCTGCCAGGACTTCGTTACTGGATTCACTTCTAGCAGAGAGAAAACTGTGGAGTTAAAAGCTCATGTGTGACTGGGCACAGTGGTTCACACCTGTAATTCCAACAATTTTTGAGGCTGAGACAGAAAATTCAATTAAGGATAGAGGTTTGAGAACAGCCTGGGCAACATAGCAAGACCCTGTCTCTACAAAAATAAGAGAAAATAAGAAAGTTAGCCACGCATGGTGGTGTGCACCTGTCATCCCAGCTACCTGGGAGGCCAAGGTGGGAGGATAGCTTTAGCCCAGGAGTTAGAGGCTGCAGTGAGCTGTAATAACACCACTGCCCTCCAGCCTGGGTGAGAGAGTGAGATCCCATCTCTCTCTCACTCAAAAAAAAAAAAAGCCTCGTGGTAGAATTCTCTGACATGAATCAGCTGTGTGGTCCAGAACACATCAGTTAAGTCATAACACTCCTCTGCCCAATATATATACCTTCCCACTATTCTCAAAGTAAAAACCAAAGACCACAGATGACTGAGTCCCTCTGGACTCCCTCTGATTTCAGTCTCCTTTCTACTTCCACACTGGCCTCCTCGCTGCTCTCTGAATGCACCAAACACGCTCTTACCCCAAGGCCTTTGCACCTGCTGTTCCCTCTGCTCAGAGCACTCTTTCCCCGGAACTCTCTCACCTCTGATAAGAGGGCTCTTCCCTGAACACCCTACATAAAATTACTCTCAGCAATCTCCATCTACCTCACTTACTTGCTTTTCTCTAAAACACTTGTCACCATCTTACAAACCATATATTTACTTGTTTCCCAATTTATCGTCTTTCTCCTTATACCAGAATGTAAGCTCCCCGAGAGCAAGGATTTTGTCTGTTCTGCTTTCCACTGTTTTCCTGGTACCTAGAGGAGTGTGGCACAGAGAAGGCACTTAATTGCATTTGGTGATTGAAGCTTCCTAAACATTCATCACCTTTTCAAGACAATGGAGATAATGACATGAAATGATGTATCACAGAGTTCTTAGTATCATTCCTGGCACACAACAGATGCTCAGTGAATGGTATCTATTATTATTGTTGCATTATTTGGTTGTTTTGAAGATAAAGAGGCAACATAAATCTTTCCAAAGTGTTGAATATCAGGGAAGATTCATTCATTCATTCAAAAAACATTTATTAAGGCTGGATGTGGTGGCTGATGCCTGTAATCCCAAAGCTTTGGAAGGCTGAGGCAGGACTGCTTGAGACTGGGAGTTCAAGACCAGCCTGGGCAACACAGCCAGACCCCATCTCAAAAAAAAAGTTTAATTAGCTGGGCATGGTCACAGTGGGCCTGTAGTGCCAGCTACTTGGGAAGTTTAAGGCAGGAGAATCCCTTAAGCCCAGGAGTTGGAACCTGCAGTAAGCTATGATCACTATATTGCACTCCAGCCTGGGCAACAGAGCAAGACCCTGTCACAAACAAACCAACAAACAAACCAAAAATTCTTATTGAGTACCTGCTACATGATAGGTGCTGCTCTAGGTGCTGAGGATACATCAGAGGGCAAAAAGGATGCAGATACTCTCAAAAAAAGTGCATTCTAGCTGGGATTGGGTCCTCCATACTGTGTCCAAAAGGTATGTTGGGGTTGCTGAGGCAGATAAACTGGTATTGGCAGCAGGAACGGCATTTATGGAACAGAGGGGAAGACACATTCAAAGAATGAAATATCTGGCTGGAGCATGAAGTGCAAGGCAGATATGACACAGGAGGCAGACAAAGGGTTGAAAGGACCTTAAGAAATTCAGGCTGACTGTAAGCATGACAGGCAGCCTTTGAAAGGTTTGAAGCAGGGCTATGGTATGACCTTAAAAAATTTAAAAGGTCACCCTGAGTGGAGAGAGGAGACCCCCAGCCTGTGGGCTAGGGGATCACTAGGAAGTCACTGCATTATTAAGGAGAGAAATGATGAGCCGGACATGGTGGTGTGTGCCTGTAGCCCCAGCTACTCGGGAGGCTGAGGTGGGAGGATCAGCCCAGGAGTTGGAACCCAGGAGTCGGAGGTTGCAGTGCGCCATGATCGCACCACTGCACTCCAGCCTTAGTGATAAAGGGAGACCCTGTCTTAAAAAAAAAAAAAAGAATGATGGACTCATTTGTCTGCCGTGTAGATGGAACAAAGTGGACCTGTTTGGGAGACAGACTGACCCCGGCTGGGTAGCACATTGGGCAAGGGAGAAGGGAGATTGGAGATAAAGGACAGCTCCAGCTTCTGTTCTGGCCAACTGGCAGGATGCTGGTTCTTTCCACTGAGATGAGAAGAAGCGGAAGAGGAGCAAGTTTGGAAGTGTGGGGAAGAGGGTGGGCAGAGATGACCGGTGTGATTTCAGACATGTTGAGATCCCCTCTTCCCCACAGCAGCTTAAAACTGCAAGGTTTATTTCCCCCTCATGGGATGCATATTCCACTGTTACCACTTAGGAACCATGGCTAACAAAGCATCCACCATGTTTCTCTTTACTCATGTTTTGAAAATCGAGCTGGGTACCACGTAGTGCACCAGTCTCACGTGCACGGCTCTGCGGATTTTGACAAATGCGCACACCCATGTAACCCAAACCCCAAACAAGACGCGGAACATTTCCATCACCCTCCAAAAGTTCCCAGTCGACCCCCCTCCCACTAAGGCGATCTCTGTTCCGGTTTCTATCCCATAGGTCAGTTCTGTCTGTTCTTTATTCAGCTGAATGGCATCGTAGAGTGTGTACTCTTGTGCCTGGCTTCTTTCGCTCATCAAAATGTTCTTGAAATGCATCCATGTTTTTGCATAAATCGGTAATTTGTCTCTTTGTATTGCTGAATGGCACTCATTGTTGATGTTTATCCCGTCTCCTGTGTACGGGCATTTGAGTTGTTTCCCCTTTCGGCCTACTAACAACGCTGCTGTGAACATACTTGGTCAGTTTACTTTGCAGTAAGATATGTTGAGGTTTAACCCACGTGTAAATACCCAGTAAGCGGTTGTATACGTGGGTTTGGGGCTTGAGCAAAGATATCTGAACTGGAGACAGATTTGGGGTACAGAGGCAGTGAGGGGGTAGTTAAAACTACAAGGTTATCTTATTTGCAATGGAGACTGCAAACTAAAGAACCAGCGTAGGACAGAAGCTGTCTCACCTTTCTTGGGCTATGTCCTCACACCCTCCTAAATCATCACCCCCAAGCTGGCCTGACCCAAACACATTCCCTCCTCCCCTCCCTGCTCCACCCCCCCATCACCTTATCACCGTGTGCCCCGCCTTCTTTGAATCCTGGCTCAGGACCCATTGGATTCACACACTCCATTCTCCAGACTGTGAAGATCCAAGTCCTGCCTGTCCCAGTCCTCAGATCCCATCCTGGGAACTTTCCCATCCACCTGCAGGTCCCAGCACACACTCCCCATGAAGTGTGAGCACAGACCTCAAACTTCCTGATTTCTTCATTTGACTTTGATTAGCAAAACAGATAAGGACTTTTTTTGGTGGGGGGTGGGGTGGGGTGGGGTTGATTTTTTCCTTGTCCTTCAAGGAGCAGCTAACAGTCTCATCCTTCAGTGCTAGAAGCTCCCTTCTCTCCTCTGAATCGGGGGCTGGCAGCCCTCTTTCCTCCCTCCCTCCCAGCTTGCTTTTATAACGGTTCCCATGGGCATGTTAATTTAACTTCTAGAATCTAGATCAGAAGACTAATAACCCTGGAAAAAAAAAGAAGTCTAATAACCCTGTTGATCTGGTCTGCACAGCGTTTGTTGTCATTTTAATATTTAATTAGTTGCCAACTGTTGAAAATTTGGAGATACGAAAACCCAGATCCCCAGCTTCTTTTGAAGAAGGGGATCTGCTAACACTGGGTGATGCCAAGCTCTTTCGCCTTCTTGTTTGCCTGGCTCCTGAAAACACCTGCGTTTGTGGCCCCTACACAGTGAGCCTTCAGAGGACAGGAGCCCTGTCCTTTTTCCTTCGAAATATCCCGTTGTTCCAAGGGGACAATGCCCAGGACACACTGTATCAAAGAGCGAACATTTTAAAATTCAGGCACAAATTAAACTCATCCTTTTTCTTGCTGGGTAGGATGTGCTTGAAGAAACAGGAATACGCTAATGGTTGCCTTTTCATGTCTGCAATTTAAAGCCCTAGAACTCAACACTAAGAGAGAAAGCAAATAGCATTTCTGAGCAAAGAGCCAAGTCACCTTCCAGACAGCAAGAGGGGACAGTGGAGAAGCCCCAGCAGCCAGGCTCTGGGCTCCACTCCCGATGATGAATGTCTGTCCTGGCTAAAACTGCAGATTCCTCTGTCACTCCACCCCTACAAGGAACTACTACAGGCACTCCCAGCTACCCAGCAGTGGGGCAAGGACCTCTGTAGGCTAGGAGTCCCTGTAGATTCTCCCTAACCTCCAAGCAGCCCTTCCAAAGCCCAGAAAGAGGATGTTCTGAGCTTTATTTATCCCAAAGGGGGAGCCGATAATTATAACAACCACCATGATGCTAGCATCTAACATCTGGATGTGTATGACGTGTGAGACACTCTGCTAAATGCATTACCTCATTCAATCCTCACATAACCTCATGAAGTAAGAAGTGCTATAATTCCCCATTTTACAGGTAGGGAATCAGAAGCTCAGAGAGACAAAGCAACTTGCTTATAGCCACTCAGCAAGGAGGTGGCAGAATTGGGATCCAATTCTAGGCAGTCATGCCATCACACTTAACCGTTAGGCCACATTGCACAGATACAATCACTGGTGTTCTTCCAAGACACCACCAGCATGCTACTTTCTACACCTGGGGCTGCTAACAGCAAACACCTGCGATTGTTTGCCTGCAGCTTATTTTCTGGTTGTAGGAGCAGGCACGGCGCACAGGGCACATTGAAAGTGCTGGTGGGTGGATTTCCCTGGGAGCAGCCCTTAGCCTGCAATGGAAGGAGAGCCAATGGATAACCCCTCAGCTTCCTGTCCCTTGATTGGGAAATTCTGAGGCATGCATTCTGCACTGACTAGAGAGTTCTCCAGCAGGGTTAAACCCTAGCTGCCCACAGCAGTAGCCTGCTTGATAATACTTTCCTGGCTTCCCACCTTTTCTGGCAATGCTGCTTTATTAACTTATGGTGCTTCCAGGATCACCTCCCAAATAAAGTACTTGCACTTGAATCCTTATAGTCTGTTTCTGGGGAAAACTCAAACCCGGGACAACCAGCGGCTCTGGGACCTTGAAAAGTTACTTAAACCTCTGTGAGCTTCAGTTTCTTCATTTGTAAAAGTAAAATGGCGTGATAACAGTACCTACCATTCTAGGTTGTTGTAAGGATTAAATTACTGGAGTTAATATTTGCAAAGCACTTAGAATCCTAAAAGGCACACAGTAAGCACTTTGTTAAATAAATACATTTTAAGACTCTGAGAAATCCTACTGTGTGCCATCCAAAACAGAATCTTCTCTTCCCAAGCCCATGGTCGACTGAAAGCCCCCTAACCAAACAGAGCCAGCTCTGACGTTCTGAAGTATACCACGTGTGGCAACTACACCAAGCTCACACTACCATGAAATTCTATTACCCCAATTCTAGCAGCTCGATTTTACTGTCACTCAGAATTCCTCCAGATAAGAGGCTTGAAAATAATTTCTGAGTCATTCCGGGTGCTAATTGGTTATCGCCCAGGGATTACATTTCTCACGTTCAAGGTCAACTGAAATTCCTCTGTAAGCCTGAGAACAATTTTCAGTCTGTTGGAAACATTTTTTTTAATCAACAACTATAGTATGGAGCGATTATAATTCAGGCATAAACAAGCTTTTGCAGGCTCTTGCTAGAAATAAAGGGACACAATTTGTTGCATGCGGACAAAACAGTCCCCTATTCCAAGCCAATTACCGGCCCAGACAAATGCACTGTTTGCGTAGAAAATCTTTTCCTTGGTGTTCTGAAATGTCACCCCGGCTGCCCCAGGACAGAAGAAATCATTTTGTAAAACTGAGACTTCACTGTATACAAGAAAATACTGGCCTTGTGTTTTTCACCCTTAATAGTACATTTCTGTAACAGCAGCAAATGGATACTTCACCGGCAAGTTGGGGGAAAGAGATGGAAAGTGTTCTCCGGAAGGACGGCCTTCCTGTCTTAATTTTTATCAAACAGCATCCAGTTTTTAGTTCTACTTGGAGGGAAGATGCTTTTATCAGTTCACTTGGGCTTGAGTCCAAAACTTTGGGAACAAGTCTCTGTTATCGAGGTCACTGGAGAATGACTGACAAGCTCAAGGCCAATGTGTCCGTTCTACTTGTTTCCAGGAAGGGAGGACCCCACTGGCTCAGAACTATCACTATCTTCCAGCATGTAGGGAAGGCACAGGTTCAAGACAAGGAATTTGGGAATACAAGTTATTTCTTTTTTTAATTTTTATTTTTAAAAAATATATATTTTTTAAATACTGAGGCAGAGTCACTATGTTGCCCAGGCTGGTCTCGAACTCCTGGGCTCAAGCAACCCTCCTGCCTCGGCCTCCCAAAGTGCTGGGATTACAGGAGTGAGCCACCATGCCTGGCCCCTAAGCACTATTTCTATCAAGTTAAGGGAAAAACAAACTTGGTAGAAAGTTTGTTTCTTTCAACAAACTTGTCCTTTATCTTGCTGTGTTCGATGTGCCTTCAGAAACAAGAATACACTCACTAATGGTTGCCTTTTCATGTCTGCAATATAGAGCCCTAGAATTCAAAGCCGCCTAACCAAACAGAGGCAACCAACCCTAACGTACTGAAATACACCACGTGTGGTAACTGGGCTCTCAGGATAAATGCTAAAATCCTTGGGATATCACGCCTGTAATCCCAGCACTTTGGGAGGCTGAGGCGGGCGGATCACAAGGTTAGCAAATTGAGACCATCCTGGCTAACACGGTGAAACCCCATCACTACTAAAAATACAAAAAATTAGCCAGGCGTGGCAGCGGGCACCTGTAGTCGCAGCTACTCAGGAGGCTGAGGCAGGAGAATGGCATGAACCCAGGAAGCGGAGCTTGCAGTGAGCCGAGATCAGGCCACTGCACTCCAGCCTGGGTGACAGAGCAAGACTCCATCTCCAAAAAAAAGAAAAATCCTTGGGATAAATGCTCTCGGGATAAATGCTAAAATCCTTTGGATAAATACTCTTGGGATAAATGCTCTTGGGATAAATGCTAAAATCCTTGTCAAAGCCAGCACAGCCCTGCATACTCTGACCCACACCTACTTCCCCAGCCTTGGACTCTCTTTGGCTTTCTCTGCTCTACCCAGGCTGGTCTTCTTTCAGTCTCACACGGTTGCTATATAACCCCCAACCACAGGGCCTCTGCACATGCTGTTTGCAGAATAGAATACATTTTCCCCTCTTTTTACGTGGTAAACTTCCATTGCTGTTTCCTCCCGGACACCTCCCCATCCTCTCAAACTACATGACATTTCTTTTGTACATGTTCTCAAGGTACCTGATCTCTCTTTCACAGGACTTTACATGGTCTTTACACATTTTTTTATTTGCTTGTGTCATTATTTGACGAATAACAACAATAAAAATCCATTTCATTTTAGCTATGCTATTATACACATTTTTGGGGAGTTAGTAGGCCATCATGGCTTATCTAGAATTGATCATCTCCCACCAGACTCAGTGTATTGAGTTTGTGGGAACAAAATAATGTGTTTTCCCTCAGGAAACCACTAAAATCACTCAATGCACATATAATGTAAGCATTCAAACCTATCTTCCCCCAAACATTTTATTTGTAAAGCAGGGATGTGTCCTATACACCTATGCACCTCTTACGTAGCTGAAAATGGTGTTTATTTGTCCCCATAGAAGGAAAGGGGTTTATCTCAGGTAGAAGTAGAGCCAGCAATGTAACTCAAGGTCACAGCCAAGGGCTTTCCATTTGATAAAACTATTCTCTGGGAAGATCTACCCCCAGGGTATTTCATGAAGTCATTAGCACAATCAATTCCATTTGTTAACTATATAGCACCATTCTGCCAATAGAGCCAATCCAGATTCCATCCATCAGCAAGCCTAGTTGACTCAGCCTCCAAAATATATCACCTCTCTGTCTACTCTTTTTTTTTTTTTTTTTTTTTTTTGAGACCAAGTCTCGCTCCGTTACCCAGGCTGCAGTGAGCCAAGATCGTGCCACTGCACTGCAGCCTGGGCAACAGAGCATTACTGATCGTGCAGTGACGCGATCTTGGCTCACTGCCGCCTCTGCCACCCAGAGCAATTCTTGTGCCTCAGCCTCCCAAGTAGCTGGTATTAAAGGCATGCACCACCACGCCCGGCTAATTTTTTTGTGTTTTTAGTAGAGATGGGGTTTAACCATATTGGCCAGGCTGGTCTCGAATTCCTGACCTCAAATGATCTGCTTGCCTTGGCTTCCCAAAGTGCTGGGATTACAGGCGTGAGCCACCACGCCTGGCCCTCTGTCTACTTATTTCATTCACCGTGACTACCATTCCAGTCCAAGTCACCATCAAAATGGTAGGCAGTGAATAAGCACTTTTGAAGAAATGTCTAAGTCTGATGCAGACAGGGAAGCAGGAATAACTTCATAAGGCAAGGGCATTTAATTGGGGTCTTGAAGGATTAATCAGAGTTTTCTAGAAGATGAAACAACCTTGCAAAGACTCAGAGTCGTGAAAAGTCTTGGTAGGAACCATGCCATAAACAGGAAAATCAGCACAGCAGCAAACCTAACTGGTTTCCATTGATGAAAGAAAGGAGATGAAGAAAGGAGAGAGAGAGAGAGAAGATAGAGGAAGAGAGAGAGAAAGAAAGGGGAGAAAGAAAGAAAGAAAGAAAGAAAGAAAGAAAGAAAGAAAGAAAGAAAGAAAGAAAGAAAGAAAGAAAGAAAGAAAGAAAGAAAGAAAGGAAGGAAGGAAGGAAGGAAGGAAGGAAGGAAGGAAGGAAGGAAGGAAGGAAGGAAGGAGGAAGGAAGGAAGGAAAGAAAAGAAAGAAGGAAGGGAGGAAGGAAGGAAGGGAGGGAGGGAGGAAGGGAGGGAGGGAAAAGAAAAGAAGAGAGGGAGAGAGGAAGGGAGGAAGGGAGGGAGGAAGGAATGAAGGAAAGAAGGAAGGGAGGAAAGGAAGGAAGGAGGAAAGGAAGAAGGAAGGAGAGAGAAAAAAACAAAGAAAGGAAGGACAGAGAGAGAAAGAAAATAAAAAATGAGAGGGAAAGAGAAAGAGAGAGGCAGGAAGGCAGGAAGGAAGGAAGGAAAAAAGTAAGAAAAGAGAGAGAGAAAGCAAGCAAGAAAGCAAGAACGAGCAAGAGAAAGAAAGCAAGAAAGAAAGGGAGAAAGGGAGAAAGTAAGAAAGAAAGAAAAGAGAGAGGGAGGAAGAAGGAAGGAAGGAAAGAAGGAATGAAGGAAGGAGAGAAGGAAGGAAGGAAAGAAGGAAGGAAGGAAGGAAGGGAGGGAGGGGAAAATAAAAAAGAAAGAATAAGAGAGAAAGAAAGAGGAGAGAGAAGAAGGAAGGAAGGAAAAAATAAAGAGAAAAAACAAAGAAGAGAGAAAGAAAAGAAACCTCACCTCAAATTTCTGCCGCAGTTCTTCGTTGCCTTCGCTTCCTTCTGGTGGCACAGGCACATTGAAGTACTCGCCTTCCTCCTGGCTCAGTAACTTAAACCTGAAGGGAGACAAGGGGGCAGGACAAATTTCATGACTCTATTTGATATTATTTTATTGATCAGGATATGAAAAGGAGGCCTATATAAAACTCTACTTCAAAAAATACATGTTGAGGGTTTTTTGGCTTGTTTTGGTTTGTTTTTCGGTATGTTGGATGGGGGCAGTGTGTGTGGTACACTACCAGGTACACTATACATTTTTGTAACTCTTCCATGAACAGCAGAAAAAAAATGTATATCATGTGTACACAGGAGGGAAAGTTCTCACTCCCTACACACACTTATACAGTTTTCTTAGTTATATCGTTAAATCACTGTATATTTTTACCTACTTTTTGTCCATTAAGTAGTTTCTTAGTCTGAAAGAATGCTATGAAGACCCCTCATTGTAAATTTCTTGTTGATATTGTTGTCGTTGCTTTTAGAGATAGGGTCTCACTCTCTCACCCAGACTGAAGTGTAATAGTGCAATCATAGCTCACTGAAGCCTCAAGCTCCTGGGTTCAAGCGATCCTCCTGCCTCAGCTTCCTGAGTAGCTGGGGACTATAGGCTTGTGCCACTATGCCTAGCTAATTTAAAAAAAAAATTTTTTTTTTTTTGGTAGAGATGGGAGCTGGCTATGTTTCCCAGGCTAGTCTTGAACTCCTGACCTCAAGTGATCTTCTCATCCTATCCTCCGAAATTGCAGGGATTACAGATATGGGCTGTCTGTAATCCCAGCTGCAAACCCCACTGCCTGGCTTTAAATATATTCTTGTCATGGTCTTCCAGCATTTCTACCTTTCACCTTACATAGGCTGCCACCTTGCCATCCTGGCACTCAACTGCATTTAGGTGACCATGGACTTAACTTCATGGTGCTATTTTCTCTGCAGAAGTTTGCCCAGAGTGTGCTGTAGTCAGTCTCTTGGGAAACGGCATCCCTTAGTGGTTAAGTGCACAAGCCCTGGAGTCAAACCATGTCTGGATGCAAATCTCATCTCATAACCTTAGACAGGCTGGTTAGCCTCTCTGGGCCTCTGTGTTTCTCATCTATAAATTGGAATACAAATTCCTTTTTCATAGAATTCTTGTGAAATTGAAAGATAATGATGCATGTAAAATGATAAGCACAGCAGCATTTGGCATTCAGCAAGTGTTCAATTAGTGGCATCATCATGATTATTATTACTGTGACTAATGTCATTATTATTATTTTAGAGACAGGGTCTTGTTCTGTCACCAAGGCTGGAGTGCAGCGGCACAATCACAGCTCACTGCAGCCTTGACCTTCTGGGCTCAAACAGTCCTCCTGCCTCAGCTTTCAACCAGCTGAGACTAAAGGCAAATGCCACCACACCTGGCTGTTTCTGTTTTTGTTTTTTTCTTTTTTTTTTTTTTTTTTTGGCAGAGATAGGGTCTTGCTATGTTGCTCAGGCCAGTCTTGAACTCCTGGGCTCAAGCAATCCTCCTGCCTCAGCATCCCAAGAAGCTGAGATTATAGGCACACGCCACCATGCCCAGCTACTACTAATATTATAATAATAAACATGGGGGCTTCAGTTTGTTTCTTGGCCACAAATATTTTTCCAGCTAGTAAGAGGATGAGATGAGTGTGAGGAACGAAAAGGGACATTCTAAAAGCACTTGAATCAGTGGGAAAGAAAAAAGACCCCAGAACTGCTCGCTCTCAAAGATCATTCCTAACCAAAGTTTCAAATTTTCATCACAATGTTTTCTCTCCATTCACGAATCTTCTTAGGCAGCTTCCAAAAATGGGCTAGGTGATTCAAAGCAGACAAGACAATTTGAGCCTCTACGCCTCCACATTTAATATTCCAAATTTTCTTCCAAATTTCCACGGAAATTACCAAAAGAAATACAAACACAAGAGAGCATCTGTATCTTTGCTGGAAATCGAGAAGGGTGCTATCCACACAGCAGGGACTTCCAGGGATTCCTACAAATTAAAGTAATAGAAAGAAAACAGAGCTATGTTGGGTAAATTTTAACTTTATCCATTCAGATGCTACCTTTGTGGATTTTGCTAGACTTGTGTATCAGTGTTGAAATATCTGTTTTGCTTTTTTTAATAATAAATTTAATTTTAAAGGACACTTTTTATTTCTTCCTTAGGAGGAAATCCAAAATCACTTGTTACAAATAGAAAATAATTGTTAGCCGGGCGCGGTGGCTCACGCCTGTAATCCCAGCACTTTGGGAGGCCGAGGCGGGCGGATCACAAGGTCAGGAGATCGAGACCACGGTGAAACCCCGTCTCTACTAAAAATACAAAAAATTAGCCGGGCGCGGTGGCGGGCGCCTGTAGTCCCAGCTACTCAGGAGGCTGAGGCAGGAGAATGGCGTGAACCCGGGAGGCGGAGCTTGCAGTGAGCCGAGATCGCGCCACTGCACTCCAGCCTGGGCGACAGCGCGAGACTCCATCTCAAAAAAAAAAAAAAAAAAAAAAAAAAAAAAAAAAA